>NC_057808.1:460655732-460840745 GCF_018294505.1 Triticum aestivum | reverse complement strand
AACAAACATAGCGCCTATTTAATTCGCTAGATTTTCAAAACATATTATACTAGTGAATGGAAAACAATAGAATGTCTTGCACTTTTGAAGTCCTATAGGATTTGTAAAAATACAGGAATTCACAAAAAGGTTATTTAACGCGTCCCGAGAAAAACGAAGGAATTCTATCAAGAGATTTGAGTAGATTCAAGTTTTCCTCGAACTATAGTGCGACGAATCCTTGGAATTTTTTTCCTGAAATCCGACTCATGTGAGTCAAATGAGATCCACACGAAGGAAAACCTTAGGATTCAAATCCTTACCAAATTATATGACCAAACTAGGCTAGAATCATCGGGGGTAGGGTTTTTATAATTAGACTATTTGAAATCTCAAATCGCATAATTCTTAGAAAGCAAAAAAAAGTACTTTAGGTTCTGCAGTCAAATTGGACGAAGATTTGTCCACGAAAGTGTGGTCATTATATATGGAGATTTTTGTGGTGGGGGCAACGTGGGCCTTACGGGAGTTCGCTGGCATGAACCTGTGGCGAAGGAGTGGATGTGGCTCGAGGGTGGGAATAATCCTAGGGCTATATGTTTCTTTGGGGTGAAAGTCAAAACTATGCACATCTCGCATATTAAACGGGGTAGTGTTCACTTTTAGTGATGACATTGAGTTGGGCACGCGGACAGAACATATACTCAGCCGTTTGTTGCTCGTGCCCAAGACTTGTCAATGTATGGAAGAGGAAGGAGAAACATTTAGACTCCCTAGTTGTCAACTATTTTGAACTAAAAGAGTTAGATATATAACTTGTTCTATAGTGCAATTAATAGGGATCCAGTGGCTATGAATTTCTCGTGACTGATCCTCTAATCATAATCACACTAGATGCTCCCATCTTAGACACTAGATTATCAAAAAAATGTGTGATATTTTTGTTGTTGCCATATAATATCTGCTGAGCTAGTGAACAATAATGTACAAAAACGCACAATATTTTGACAAAGAAAACATATATATTCATGCTTGCATATATTACAAATGTAGCAAGCCTACTAATATAGCATAATGAGATGAAATAGTTTCTCAAAATTGTCTCTTTTGCAAAAGCATCACTTCCCTACAATGCCACGAGCCATTCTCGGTTCTTATCGTCATCCTTAATGCCAACCAAAACAATCCTTGGTGATACAACTTGAGAACACGTCAGTATGCTCTGGCCATCTAAAAATATGAACAACTCTGAATCATAGTTGCAATGTTTCTATTAGGGCATCTCCAAGGCGGACCCGCAAACCGCCCATATCCGTCCGGGCAGCGGGAGCCATCCAACTCGGGCTTGTATCGGTCCGCAAGGCGGTCCGGACGCGATTTCTCCCGCAAAACGAAGATAAAAGTGGGGGAGCTTTGCGGGAGTCCGGACACGTGAAACATAGGAACCCGACACCATAGGCCCACCCAAAACCCTTCTCGTATCCCGCGACTCCATCCTCCCCATTTTCTCTCCTTCCCTCTTTCTCTCTTGCCGTCATCGCCGCTCCACCAGCCCGGCCACCACGCCACACCCCTGCCAAAAATCTGTGTCTCCGTCACCTCCGGCGCTCCAGCAGACCTCCACCCCGCTTCTCCTCCATCTCTGTTCAACCGCTGTCCTCCGACCGCCCTGCCAGGTACCATCCGCTACTGCTATTCTCACCATGCCCGGCAACTGTTTGATGAATCGCCAAAGCTGAAAAACGTTCTCCCTTCTTCTTTCTGGCAACGGATTTTGATATGGAGTACACATATGAGAAGTATGTTGAGTCGTCGGACGAGGGGTACTCCGATGAGACGACGATGATGTAGGCAGTCCTTGAAGACGCGGAGCGTGCGGAGGAGCATGTTCTCAATTTCAAGGGCTCAATCAAGGGTCATCGAGTGCTCAACCACAACAGGGCGCACGGGCATTAGACACTGATGGCCGACTACTTTGCCCTCGATGCACTATTCGCTGACCATTTTCGCCAGCGTTTTCGGATGCGCAAGACTGTCTTCGATCGTTTGTACCATGGCATCCGGTCCTACGATGACTACTTCATCCTAAAGAAGGACGCCGTGGTAACAATTGGCTTCTCTGGTTACCAGAAGTGCACGGCCACACTCTGGATGCTTACATATGGCACGACCACTGATTCGTGGGATGAGTACCTACAGATGTCTGAGGGCACATGCAGAGATGCCATAGTCAGGTTTGCAACTGCCGTGGTCGAGGTGTTCAGACCCCAGTACCTGAGAGAACCAATTGTGGCAGACACTGAGAGGCTCCTGGCAATCTCAGAAGCAAGAGGGTGGCCAGGTTTGCTTGGATCTCTTGACTGCATGCATTGGAAATGAAAGAACTGCCCGCAGGCTTTACGAGGGCAATATCAGTATCATGTTAAGAAGCCTACCATCATTCTTGAAGCAGTTGCATCATAGGATTTTTGGATTTGGCGCGCTTTCTTTGGCATGCCTGGGTCTCACAATGACATCAATGTGCTGCAACGATCGCCGTTGTTTGCGAGGCTGACTGAAGGCAAAGCTCCTCCTTGCCACTATACTGTCAATGGACATGAGTACAACATGGGCTACTATCTGGTTGACGGTATCTATCCTCCATGGGCTACCTTTGTCAGCACCATCTCAAACCCAGTTGGCCAGAAAAAGGCTCACTTTGCCCAAAGACAAGAACCAGCTAGAAAGGATATCGAGAGGGCATTTGGAGTTCTGCAGGCCCATTATGCAGTTGTTCGTGGACGTGCAAAACAAGTGGGATCCGGAGACCTTGTGGGAGGTGATGACATGTTGTGTGATCATGCACAACATGATCATCGAGGATGAGGGTGACGATGCTGCCGCAGCTTTGGAATTAGAGAACATTGATGATCCTATCCAACTTCCGGACCAGAATCCGGCCATATATGAGGAGTTTATTCAAGTGCATCAACAAATTCGGCATCGACCAACTCACGAGCAGTTGAAGGAAGATCTGATTGAGTATCAGTGGGCGGTGAAAGGGGACAACAATGTTGGAATGTAATATTTGAACTTTTTTAAATTTGAACTAGTACTGCATGCGGCTATTTGAACGTCTGCACTCTTTGCATGCGGCTACTTGATCGTGTGGACTTGAAAAAATAAACAGAAGGCCGGATGTATGCGGCTACAGTTGGATGGCGTCCTCCTGTATCCGTGTCCGCGGACTAGTCCCCCTGTACGCGGACGGATGTGGGAGAATTTTTGCGGGTTGCCGTTGAAGATGCCCTTATGTTTGATGTTCTTCCTATCTTTAGAGAGAGCGAGAATAGGACAAGGAGGCCAGGCATGTCGGTGTTCTCTGAGAGGCCTCCTACGTGGCTCGCTTGTCACTGAGAAGCAATTATTGTTCTTGGGATGAGTATTGTTGTTTGATGCGATGTATTTTAATTATTATTATTTTATGTTGTGGTGAAAGTGGATTATTTGTGTGACTCACTTTTGAGTTTATTGCAAGAGTGTTGTTTTGCTGTCACATTAAAGGTTAAGTTATGTTTCATATAACTACAAAAATTTGTTGCTAAATGGTCTATGAATTTGGATGTAATTTTTATTATTTCTGGTGTTCGTTGTAATGCCATGATTGAAAATGAATAGATCTGATGTTTCCTTAAAAAAATATTATGTTCCATACAACTACAAAAAATTGTCACATAAACTTTTGTTTCTTCCATTTCTTGTACTAATGTGTAGTTGACATATATGTAATTTATTTGTTGCAATAGTTTAGCTTTTGTTTGCACCCCGCTTTCATGCTATTGGTCTCCATTGAACAATGCATAAACTATGCTAGAATTTCAACCGTATATTCAGTTTTTACCACATGATCAGGTTGTTGATTTAGAACTTTAATATAAGCCCCTGTCTGTTGTTTCCTGAAACCTTCGTCCGTCAGTATGGAGTACTTCGTTGCTATGCAATGCATGAAACATTTACAAAAAATAATTCCGGCTTTCTTAGAAAGAAAAATAAAAGTAACACATCCATATGGTTCAGGATACTGCCCCAGAAAACAAATATGATTCAGGATAAAAGGTTGACTTTGAAACTCTTGTCTGGCCTCTCGAGATACTGTAAAGCTAGGAAGACCAACATTGTACAATCCAACATGAGGTAATAGCACCCCAGGTACCCTAACTTGTATGCAGTGGCGTAGCTAGGGGGTGGCCAGGGTGGTCCATGGACCACCCTGGAATTTCCCCATAGTGTATTAAAAATATATTTCTTTGAAAATAAATAAACTTATGTAAATATTTCTATTGGTGGACCACCCTGACTTATTGGGCTGGCTACGCCACTGCTTGTATGGAATGGGATGATTTAGTCCCAAACTTGCAAAATGCTACTCCACCGTATCCCAACTTGCACTAGATGTGATGATTTAGTCCCCTGCCTATCACAGCACGACAAGTGGCAGCCAGCTGGCCGGACAGGTCGTCGCCTGTATTTTTACAAAAAACACCCTGCGTCTTGTCTAATTAACCCCCGCTACAGGCAGCTCTTCTGTTTCGCGCGATTTACAGGATACTTTCGCGCGATCCGCACTCGCCAGCGCCCACGATGCGTCTTGTCTAATTAAACAGTATCCTGTTCCTTGCTGACGCCCCAGCTGCGGGGTTCCAGCAGAATCCGGCGCAACTTGCGCGGCCGATGGGGCCAGCGCCTTCTTCGGCCAGAACGGCGGCAGCCCGGGTACCCAGAGTTCGGCAATCTTAAATGGCCCGGCGGAGGAGAAGGAGGCCGAGCGGAAGATGGCGATGTTTTCCGCCGGCGATGGCGGCCAGGGCGGGCTGCTCTCGGCCTTCTTCAGTAACGGCGGTGACATGGACATGCTCAACTCGGCCTTCCTCAAGGGCATGGAGGAGGCCAACAAGTTCTTGCCGACCAACAACACCCTCCTCGAGGCCATCCCCGGCAAGGAGCGCGGCTTAACTCAAGAAGGAGGTGGCGAATGAAACACCGACGTCCGGCAATGGCCGGGGCCGCAAATACAGGTACGACGAGGACGACCTGGAGGCGGAGACCGCCAGGAGCAGCAAGTTGATGATGCCGGACAGCGAGGAGACCGGCGCCCGCGAGATGTTCGACGAAATAATGCTGGAGGGGTACGAGGCATGCATGCATGGGATAGAGGAGCTGCGCCACGCCATGGATAGCGAGGCCAAGAAGAAGAACGGGAAGGCGGCGCGCGCGAAGAAGAGCGAGGCGGTCGACCTGCGCACCATGCTCATCCACTGCGCGCAGGCCGTGGCCGCGGGCGACCGCCGGGGCGCGACGGAGCTGCTCAGGCAGATCAAGCAGCACTCCGGGCCGACGGGAGACGCCACGTAGAGGCTGGCGCACTGCTTCGCCGAGGGGCTGGAGGCGCGGCTGGCGGGCACGCGGAGCCAGGTCTACTGTTTCGCGCGATCCGCACTCGCCAGCGCCCACGATGCGCGCTCGTACGCGTACGTCTCGGCTGGCAACCAACGGATATCTACATGCATGCACTAACTGACTATTGCATGCACGCTATACATTAACTAACTACTACTGATACGGCCGCGTGCACGACGTATCCAACTAACTAGCTAGCTCTACGCGCGCACGATGCCAATGGACTGCGGCTCGAACTCGAGCACCCACGCAGCCATGCACCGGCGTCCGGTGTAGACCTAGACATACACACGCACACACGCTGGTGACCACGGACTCACACGCGTCATGGTTTATTTTCTAACACTTGGTGCCTTCGCCAGTGCTGCCGGCGGCGGAGCGGTAGAACCCGACGACGTCTCAGGCGCCAAGGCCCTTCTCCTTCACGAAGCGGCTCCAGCCTTGGTGAGGACGTAGCTCTGGCTGTTGTTCCAGGACGAGTAGCGGAACCGCCACACCTTGCCGGTGCCGTCCTCGAAATTCAGGACGCGGAGCAACAGAAGAGCTGCCTGTAGCGGGGGTTAATTAGACAAAACGCAGGGTGTTTTTTTGTAAAAGTGCAGGCGACGACTTGTCCGGCCAGCTGGCTGCCACTTGTCGTGCTGTGATAGGCCGGGGACTAAATCATCACATCTAGTGCAAGTTGGGGTATGGTGGAGTAGCATTTTGCAAGTTTGGGACTAAATCATCACATTCCATGCAAGTTAGGGTACCTGGGATGCTATTACCTCATCCAACATAACACCAGTACCAATTTCCCCCTACATCTTTATAACAGCATTTAATTTAGCATCCGTGCAAGTACCCAATAAAATACATGTGGTGCTACAGCAAGTCATGACACAACCAAATGGCAATTTTCAATCCACTCATAGTCATGGTCACACCTCTTACAATCAGAAGCATCAATGGATGAGACTGTTCCCTCTCTTTATATCCAATCTAAAGATCATTTTTCATCTATCTTTGGTGTATAATAAATAAGAAAAAAATATGTCATAATGGAATCGAAGAACAACAATACCTACCAACATGAATGAATACATGAATATGTCGCCGAGGGCTGGCTGTCAAGGGAGCCAGCCACATCGCGACGTTGTGTACCAACGGGGATTTCATCTTTCGACAACCTCTTCCATCGGCCCAGCAAATGGCTGGCTATGGCAGAAAAGACCCGACCTTTCAAAAGGAAATGGGTTGAATCATTACTGTGCACTCAAAGGTTCCATGGGCTTTGGCCGTCCATAATTTAGCACCATCACAAACTCTTCCGCGGGGGAGCCTACAATGGCCGGTGTTGCCTGTGCTGATCGCCCCCTCAGCCACAACTCTACTAAATTGCGCAGAGGTTGTGTAGGGTTCACTGGCTGCCCGCAGCAATTTATTTCCACCTGTAAATATGAAGATTAAGTACTATTCATATGAGCGAACATGACCAGTTGTGCTTACAGGGGCATGCAGAGTTCCAAAAACTGGCCTGACATATCCTTGTGCAAAATGTTCTTGAGAGCCAGATGCTACATATATTTCTTATGAAAAAGTTATAAACAGCATGTAGGAGGAACTACGTGTTCTTTTAGTAAGCACATGCCGCGAACTCAAAACTATTAGGTGGTGGGACTCTACATCCACTAACTGAGCTAGGCTTGGTTACTAGTATTATGAGAGTGAAAAATATAATATGCAGTGAAACTATTGCATGGTAATGTGTGATGAGCATATGAAAGCCGACAGTCTCAAAAAAAGTGGAAGCAAAGTTTCAAGCTTTATTATTGCTCGGCATATTTCATCAAAACACCTAGACAGCAAACTCAAGCTTTACGAATATCACTCCCAGTTATCAATATAACATGAATTTTGATAAGTGCACTTTACTGTTCAAATGGCAAGAAGTGAACCATATTGGAGAACAGATAGCAGAAATGAGGTAACTCTGCTACATCCAGACGAGAAAAGAAACTTATATTTCAAATCCCAATCATTTATAGAAAAACAATCCAGATGTGCATAAAACAGTAATTTATACATCATATATGAGACAGATGTGACTCTTACCTCGGACTCACTTGGGAGACTGAGTTTCTGCACGAGGTACTTTTGGATAGAGGAAGCAGGTATATTTGCATCTCTGATGTAAAACAGTTAGTCCATTAGCCACAGGGAACTCTCACAGGATATAGTTGAGAAATATGTAACACAAATGCATGCTTATGGTGCTGTTTAAAATGTTAACGTCTGATTTCAATGTGAAGCAATCAACATGTCAAGACATAGCGAAAAAAGGTTACTGAGGTTTGTGCTTATCTATCATATATCTACTGATAACCCAGCTTATAAATCTAAACAAAACTCGTTAACCTCAGATCCACAAAAAAACAGGGTATAAACACGAGCTTACTTTATTCGCAAATAGTGTGAAGGTATCTGTGGTAGAGGTGAGTCCCCTTTCCTGAAAAATATAGTGGCACAAGAAGATAAGATACAAACCTGTGCGAGTTGTTGCTTCTTCTGAATTTAAAACAAAGTGACACTATGACAGCGTGATGAACTGATTATGCTTACTGTTCGAGTGAAGCAACCAACGAAAACCATATGCAGTTGAATCTCTTTTCGTTCTGCGTAAGTGCCCCATCAGGATCCCCATCGGCTGGAGCTCGAAGTCCGCTCCTTCTCCGCCCAGTCCCTTTAAGTTTCCTTTTTAGCGTCACTGGTGAAACTGGAGCATCTTTCTTATCATCCTCAGTTTTGGGTCTCTTCGGATGCTCTTTTGGGTTTGTTTGGATACCATTTGTGCTACTGGGAGAACCATTAAGCTGCTCTCTTTTAACACCTGAACCTTGTAAACTCGACCGAAAGGACTTTGTCCTGTTTGCAGCTTCGACCAAACAATTTAAAGGTCTCCAGAGCTCAGCATTATCTGCCATGTCCTTACTATCGTCTTCAGTATCTTTATTGCTGGAATAGTTAGATGCCTCCTCCGCATTTGACAATATCTGGAGAAAAAAGGTTCAAGTTACTGCAGAGCTTGCACAGTCTTCTAGCTAATCCAATTGTTGTGTTTGGTAATTCGGTGCACATTCCACAGCTAACTCCAACGCAACTATTTTTTTTTTTAAACTCTAGCGCAACTAGCAGGAAAATGCTAAGGTGTCGCTTGTTTACCTGTCTCTTTGTTTTTGGCACTTTGCCCAAATTAGCAGGAAAGCTTGAGCTATGAGCACTCTTGTCACTGTTTTCCTTTTTCACAGGACTGTCAATGGTAGGACCAAGGCTATGCAAGGCAGCAGCAGCTTTCCTGGTAACTACCTTTGTCCGCCGTCCAGTCGATCCTGTCGGTGTTAATCTAGGTGTATGGACCACTAATGAAGAGATGGATCTCTCTTTCCTTTTATTAGGAGGTGAATCAGGAGATGCAACATCTTCAGCCTTAATCTTCTTTCTTTTGAAGGGGAAGATTTTGGATCTTACATCTTGCAGACTGTGGTCAGCTCTGAATACAGAAAATGTATAAATATCAGTATAAGGAATACATATATTAGAAGAAGAAAAATACTGTTTGGGTCTTTTTTAGAAACACCAAGTACAATGTAGGCACGCACACACACACCACCACACACTCCCACAGCGGGTACTACAGACTGGAGTCACATCAAGATTGACATACTGTTAGGGTCTTTGCAAAACTATTTAGGTGTATATTATGGTAATATAACAGCTCATTTTAACAGGCAAACAATGAGTATGACAAACTGACTGTTTTCGCAGGACATGAATGAAATTGACCTCAACCAACACTTTCACAGGCTACCAGCAGTCCAATATAGTCCAGTGAGGGAGAAAATCAGAATCAAAGCACTGGAAAAGACACCGCAACAAAACAAGAAACAGAGCAAGCTTTTATTTAGTAGAGTATTATGACAAGTGGGAATCTCTAATTCAAATTACTTATCCCGAAGGGCCCAAGAGCCAATCTTTATTCAGGTTGGAAGAGTTTAGGCACAAAAAGCCTAGTCTGTATAAAAGGCAACAAGTGTAGCCAATCAGAAACACAACAGCCTACCACCAAAATGGGCCCTTATGCTTTCAAATTGCAGTATCATCAGCGTAGAAACTAGAAAGCATACAACTTAGGCAAACAGTATTGGTGTATTACAGCATTCATATAAATTGCTTGCTGTGTTGCCGAGAATTCTAAGATGTGAGGGGCCTTAAAAATCTATGTGTCCACCAGATTTATGCAGATGGTTTCTAAGTTCCAGCGCAGATTGCAACATTTGCACGCTTTATTCCAGTGTGTTACCTCCTATTGTGTTCAAACTTTGCTAACGAAAAATTGAACTGAGCAAATAAGTTCTACATGTAGCACTAACTACTGCAAAGTTATTTCCAGAAAAGCTAACAATAAGGTGAAAACTGACAGTACCGCCCACAGTTATATTCGCCTTAAGATGTACA
The DNA here is from genome assembly GCF_018294505.1 of Triticum aestivum. Classification (NCBI taxonomy): domain Eukaryota; kingdom Viridiplantae; phylum Streptophyta; class Magnoliopsida; order Poales; family Poaceae; genus Triticum; species Triticum aestivum. The sequence continues at coordinate 460,830,836 of NC_057808.1, read as the reverse complement.
TCAACAAAGAAAGTGGAAACAATGGAGTACATAGTCGTAAGCATAAGCATACCTAAGCTTCTCGACTGGAGTGCAGCCAAGATCAATGTCACATACTGGGCAGGACTCTACCTCCTCGTCATTAAACTTCTTGTATATACACTTTCTACAAACTGCATCAAATGCAAGAATTAGAGCTCTGACATAATGAACAACGTAAGATAAATTTAGTAGTAACAAGTGATGTAAATACTCAGTAAATAGAGGAAACATAGCTTCGCACAACCTATATTACTCCTCTGTTGTACACTGAGCTCAATAGTTAATGGTAGGTTCAGACGCCTAGCGGTAGAACATAGTACCATGGAATAAATAATGAAAAGAAGTATCACGGTTACCCAGGAAAGAAGGAACAACAGAAATGCTGCAGAAGCAACTCGGATATCGTATGGGGTAACAGTGATAACTTCCATGCTGAGTAGGCGTCAGCTATTTCTAGTTCTAGTTAGCCCCAGAATAGGCAGAGGCGTAATGAAACAGAGGGTCGACATGGACGAATGGTCGAAGCATTTCTGGAGTGTCGACAATAAATAATGGCTAATCAAGTCTTGGTCATGAATGAGGCATCATGGCAAGCACTCAAACCGGATGGAGTAGCAGCGATCCAGGACGTGGAAGGTTTAAGATTGGCATATTATCCATGCAGATCGATGACCGACGAACGGAAACAGAGGCCACGCACGTAAAACAGAGCGAGCGACGACGACGACTCATGCGACGTGAGGTGGGAGCCAGGCCCGGCAAGCTGTAGTAAATTAAGCGAAATCCCAGCGCGGGCGAGGCGTCAACGCGCTGGAGCGGACGAGCGCCCACGTCCCGGATGCGCCGTACGCGCTGGCCAGATCAGGGACGTACCGAATCGTGGCGCGGCGGAGGCAGGGGAGGAGGGAGGAGGTGGAAGGGGAGGAGAATTTGGTGGTGCTCACATGTGTGGAGGCACTCGGAGACGGTGGTGGCGTCGCGGAGGAGGCGGTTGCAGAGCGGGCACGTCATGCATCGCGCGAGCAGCTCCCGCTTCACCATGACCAGGCCCCTGGGCGCGCCGGGCCGCCTCCCTCGCTTCCGCCCCCTGCCCCTCCTCTCCTCCGCCTCCTCCTGCTCGTCCCCGTCCTTGGCCTCCTCCTCCCGTCCCTTGGCCTCCTCGTCGTCCCGGTCCACCGCCTCCTCCGGCTCCACCTCCACGGCAGGCGCGTCCTTCACCTCCTCCTCCGCATCCGGCTCGGGCGCCGCCTGCGTCTCCTCCGTGGGCATGGGCTCCGGCGGGGGCGGCGGGCTGCCCTCCTGACGCTCGGGCGAGGCGGGGTCCGGGTGTGGCTGCATGGCTGGCTAGCGGCGCATGGGTCGTCGATGGTCGTTGCGGGATGGTGGAAGGGAGGGGAGGAGAGATCGAGGGGGGGGTGAGGGAGGGAGGCGGAGAAAGGATGCGTGGTGCGGTGCGAGGCTGAGAGCGACCAAGACAAGCAAAAGAGAGAGAGAAAAAGGCAAAAGAAAGAAAAGAAAAGCGGGCGAGCTGCGACGCGAGGCGAGGGCGAGCTGGCGGTTCGTTAACGTGTCGTCCCAGCTGGGCTGGGATGCCGCGTCGTCTATCTCTCCTCTCCTCTCCTCTGATTGTTCCGTCTTGCTGCTGAAGATTGGTGGTCTGTGCTTTTTGCGCGGCCGATGAGGATGCGGATGCGATCTCGGTTGGTCTCTTTACGTACGTGCAAAAAACAATGGGCAGTAGCGTGTTTTCCTTTCCGGAAAGGATAAACAACAGGCAGCATGTTTTCCACACGTGACGAGCGTTCTCTGTTCTCTGTGTCTCTAGATAATCAGAGCTCTTTTTGGTCGGAGAATTGAGATGGGTTGCTTGGCTGGGTTTGGTGTTAATCACGCGTAGCCTGGCCCACTGGTAGCACCCCGCATGTTGGCTGCTTACTTTAAGCCGGCTCTTAACTAACCCTGGGCCTTACATACAGCCGTTCAGTTCAGTGCCTGTGCCAGATCGGTCAAAGAACCCTGGCTCTACTAGTATCCGTCTATCCAGGCGCATTGTGCTCTTGTATTCCTGAGAAACTGCTGCTGCTGAATGCTGATCGCCGAGAGAGAGGGCGACGGGACGGGAGGGACGAAAAATCGTGACGTGCAATATTATCACGGGAAAGAGAATATCACGAAAGCGTGAGGCGAACCTGCCTCCCGGTGGAACGGAACACGCGTGCCGTACGTATGCTGCCGGCCATGTACTACGCTCAGTCGTGCTTCTGCTTTGTGTCTGTGTCTTCAGAGACGCCGGGCGGCACGCGGTGCCGGGCCCATGGGTTTGGGTCGCGTCGCGCGCGCAGATAGAGATAGGCACTGGCACTGGCACTGGCACTGGCACTGGCTGGTGTTTGTTTCCTGGGAGGCCGCACGGCCGGGCGGCTCTCCGGTCTTGCACCCGTGCGGTTTGGATGCGTGGGATGGGACGGGGCGGCGATTCGCGATGTGACCTGCATTCTTGTGCGCCCAAAGCAGGAGAGAAATGATCGAAAATAATAAAGGAGAAAAAACGAATGTCTCACTCGAAAATAGTAGTATGAGCTACTTGAGCTGGCTCCTAACAGCAACTACAATGGGACGACCCATTTCGTCCGCCCGCGTCCGTTTTTGTCCGCGGGCGACCCACTCCCGGCCCAATTTTGAGCCGGATTTGCGTAGGCGCGGACACGAGACGGACGGGCGCGCGCACCTACTCCTCTCCCCGGGTCCGTCGGTCGGTGGCAGCCACCATCATTTCCCCCCATTTTTCCCAAAAACACTCCCGCCCGCGCGCGCCCCCGCCCCCCAACCAGCCATGGAGGACGCAATCGACCTCGACCTCGACGCCGCCGCCGACCTCGCCTCCCTCGCCTCGTCCTGTGCCGTCGTCCCCTCCGGGAAAAGCAAGCCTCGTGCCCCGCGCAAGACCGCCGCCGCGACCAAGCCGAAGAAGGCGCTGACGCCCGAACAGCGGGCAAGGGAGTCGGCCAAGAGGAAGGGCCGGAGGCACGCCGCAGACACGAGGGATGAGGCCGCCGCCGTCGCCGCCGCGCAGCAGGAGTTCACCAACGCCCGCGTCGCGGCGGGAACGAGGTAGGCGCTCTACATGCTAGGGGTAAACCTTAGCCAACGCCAAGACAAAGGCGAAAGAAGTGCCTCTTGCGAGCATGATAACCCGGGGTGGAGATCATGAAGGTGGATCTCAACACCGTGTCGCCAAGGAAGAGGCCTTGGTTCGAGAAGATGCAGGCCGACATGCTCAAGTTCGATGACGAGTGATTTATGGCAGCGAGGACCATCTTCTTTGTATGCCGCCAGGTGTGCCGGCATGACCACGGAAGCCGCGATGGCGTGGTCGAACTCAAGTCCCACCCTTTTTTGTGTGCTGGCATGTGTGCCGGCCGGCTGGTGAGTGCGCCAGCATGAACTGTGGTATTTTCTGAAGCCGGCATGGTGCTGGCATGAGACATGGACGCTGGCATGATCGGCCGCAGGCCTTTTTTATTTAAAAGTTGAATGCGAACATGAAATGGGTCGGCGCGTTGGGCGCACTGCCGATCCAAATGCAAAACTGGGCGGACGCCGGACTGGCGGCCGATCCAAACGGACAAATGCGCCATCCGTTTGGGTCGGCCCGTTAGAGTTGCTCTAAAAGCATCTATCCAATCCGGCCTTCAAACATACATGGACACGCTACTGACCGGACAATCGTTAATTTATGTCCCCCACATGTATCTCATATCTGATACATTATATTCATCTAAGCATGGAGAGTGAATAAAAAGTACGTCATCACACCAACTATGCGAGAGTGTGTGGTGGTCATATGGTAAAAATATAATATTATTGTAGCCCACTGCTCTCTTCGTATAGGTTTATCAGGCCTCTCAGCATCACAAGCATGTCTTTTTTATAAGGCCACGCTTTGGAAAGGTACATGCATGCAACCATTTCATTGGTTGCATTGAAAGCCATTATTGTTGGTGTCATGGCTGAAAAATTAATACACTTCATGCGTGCTTTTTTATTGGCCGTGTGCATGTGAGAGAGTGCATTGGAAGTGAAATAAAAGAATTAATGTGAGCAAATTACTATGTGTCTTGGTCTAAGTCTTTAAGCCTAATAAACCCGGACGGAGGGAATACTATACATGTTGCCTATTACATTAGCTATAGATAACACGATAACATGTTATAGACATCAATCGGCTATATTGTTAACCGTGCTCTTAAGAAGGATCCTGATTGTTCCTCCTTGTCTGTCCTGCTGCTGGAAGATTGGTGATTTGTGCTTTTTGTGCAGCGGATGCGGATGCGATCTTGGTTGGTCTCTTTTACGTACGTGCAAAAAACAATGGGCAGTAGCGTGTTTTCTTTTCTGGAAAGTATAAACAACAACATGTTTTGGACACGTGACGAGTATTCTCTGTGCGCAGCTCTGTAGATAATCAGTGCTCTTTTGGTCAGAGAATTGAGATTTGGTTGGCTGGGTCTGGACTGGAATTAATCACGCGTAGCCTGGCCTGGCCTGGCCCACTAGTAGTAGTACCCCGCATGTTCGGGCTGCAGCTGCATGTTGCTGCCTTGCCGCTTACTTTAACCCGGATCTTAAGTACAACCTACTACAGTGATCTATTTCTCAAGAAAAAACAACTACAGTGGCCTAGGTTCTCCGGGATTTTTTTCCTGGGTTTCTTCGTTTTTCAGCCTTAGTAAGGTTAGTCATAGTGAGAGTAATTTAGGTAGTAACATAACACATCCCAACATAAATTTGCTTATGTGGCATGGAGTTAATGAGGAGACAGATGCTTGTGGTAGCATAATATGTTACTGTAACATAACACACCCCGAGGTAAAATGAGTCTATATCTTAATTAATGAAGACTTGCATATATCAATATGTTACTAACCATTACATGTTACTAGTCTAAGTTACTCCCCATCGTGACCGGCCTCGCATCCCTGGCGCAGTTCCGTTGCTGAAAGTCGTTGTCTGTAGATCATATGGCCAGGCGGTGCCAGGGCTGCCGGGCGCATTATGCCCTGCTGTTCTGAATACCGACTGCGGATCACCGATACAAAGAGACGGGGAGGGAGGAGAAATCGTGCAATCTTATCACGAAGGGAAAGCGTGAGGTGAACCCAACCTGCTACCCCACCCCACCCCACCCCCGGTGGAACGGAACACGCGTGTCGTATGCTGCCGGCCATATACCTACGTACACTCGTGCTTTTTTTGCTTCTGCTCTGTGTGTGTCGAGAGACGATGGGCAGAGCAGAGAAGCGGAGGAGGCAGCCGGGGGCCATGGGTTCCGGCCGCGTCGGCCGGCGTCGCGCGCGTAGATAGATAGACACGAGCTGCGCTGGTGTTTGTTTCCTGGGAGGTCCCGCGGTCTGCACCCGTGCCGTGCGGTTCGGGCGCATTGGATGGGACGCCGATCCGCGACGTGACCTCCTTCCATCAACCTCGAAGCGGCTGTACGCGCCGTGGATCGATCGTCCACGAGGCGGGTCCTGTCCGGATTCGAGTTAGACACCGCCCGATCGTGGCACGCACGGAGCCCTCCCGAGCCGTGACGCCGTCGGCCTTCTCGGCTGCGTGCCTATTTAATTTGACGACGCTCATCACGTCACGCACGTCAAACGCTCCAAACCTTAGCCGCCCCCTCTCCGGAACCGAGCTCGGTCGCGGCAACCGTACGTACGTACGTCGCCTTCGTCGTAGCCGGTCGATTTGCGGCGCCTCCACCGGTGAGTCTCCGCTCGCCTCTCCTTCCCCGTAGAGTAGAACTCGGGAGAGTATCCTGTGATACAGGAGCATAGGTGCTCCCATGATACGGACTTCTGGACCCTCGGATCTCAGATCCAACGACACACGAGGAGCTTCCGTAGCTGCTGTACTTGCGCGCATTTTAGATTCTACATGGCCTTTTTTGCAAAAAGGTGTATCATTTCACAGGAGCTTTTGGATCTGAGATCCAACGGCCGAGCTCGCATGGGAGCGCCTAACCTTAGGTGCTCCCGGAGCACCAGATATTTTTCCAGTAGAACTCTCCATCGATAGCGTTTGCTTTGCGTCACGTCGCCTTTACCTCGTCGACGCCAAGTCCACCATCACCTGCCCACGTATTGGAGATAAACAATGAAACATCTCTCAGAGCTGGGTCGAAGCTTTTTTTTTCATGGCGCCGTTATAGATTTCTTAATTTTCTGACATATAACCCCACAAGACTGATGGCGGGCGCGAAGTCGTCGGTTCTGCTGACGTGAAGCCGTGGGACGACGAGACCGACATGGCCAAGCTCGAGGAAGCCGTGCGAGGCGTCGCCATGGAAGGATTGACATGGGGGGAGCATGCATGTCTGGTTTCCTTGCCGCTAGCTCTGAATTACGCGGCTGTCTATCCACTCGTGAAATTAAATCAAGCACTTAATTTAGGGCGCTTATTTGGATTGCGTGCCACCTTATTCTTGCAGCCAAGCTTGTTCCGGTTGGGTACGGGATGAGCAAGATGCAGATCATGCTGACGATCGTCGACGATCTCCTGTCCGTCGACGACCTCATCGAGGACCATCTCTGTGCTGAGCCCGTCGACGAGTTCGTGCAGAGCTGCGACATTGCCAGCTTCAACAAAATATGTACTCCCTCTGTTTCTTTTTAGTTTGCATATAAAATTTGGTCAAAGTCAAACTTTGTAAAATTTGACTAGCTTTATAAGAAAAGATATTAACATCCACACTATATAGTCAATACTATTAGATGCATGATGAAATTAATTTTCATAACATATAACTTTAGTATTGTAGATGTTAATACATTTTTTCTATAAAGTTAGTCAAACTTTACAAAGTTTGACTTTGACCAAATCTTATATGCGAACTAAAAAGAAACGGAGGGAGTATGTGCCCTGATCTGCTCGTTCAGGATATTTTAGCTACCTGCATCTTTGATAGATTTTTGCAGTGCTTTCGCTTCGACTAAACCTGTCCTATTGTTGCAGGAAATTACTCACCGCATTCGAAGAAGCAGAATTTGATTTCGCAGCACAAGATTACTACTCCCTCCGTCCCATAATATAAGAGCGTTTTTTCCACTAGTAAAGTATAAAAAATGCTCTTATATTATAGGAGAGAGGGAGTAGCTATTAGTTGGTTTCCTGGTTACCGAGTTATTCTTAGTTAATAGTACTTTGTTATTGTTTTTGTCAGTCGTCATGTGCTTCCTTGTACTATTCGTTGTTTCGAGGAAGCCCTGTTTCCTCTGTGGAAGACTGTCTTTTTGCTTCTATGAAAAAGTATTTAATGTGATGAAATGGTCAACGAGAATATTACGGCATGCTATTGTCAAACATACGAATCCGCGGCTGCGAGATGGCTTGACGAGAGTCGAATAATCAGCATCGAAGTGCCAAAGGTCACGAGCTCACACTTGCGTTCATCAGTTTGCTTTTCTCATGAAAAACAAAGGTTTGTCGACGACAATCAGTCGAACACAGCACGGCATACTGATGCTCCATGCCTCCACCCGAACAGGTACGGCAAGATTACACCTCGACCGGAAAAAATCACGACCTTTGGGGAGATTGTCATATCACCATCAAATGCTTTGACCAGAAAAAAAGTGGGCTTCTCCAACACAAGGCTCAAACCGCCAGCATCCCCATTCACAATATGTGTAGTTTTTCTTAGAAAAAAAAACCGTTTTGCTCTTGTTCTTAGCAACAAGTTTATCGATTTTGAAAAAAGTTCATCGCCATGGCAAGTTCCTATTTCGCGAAAATCCAATCTATAGGCCTATTACAGAGTTCTGCCGGAGGGGGAATCCATTGTCGTAGTCTTCTTCATCAACCTTGTTGCCTCCATGATCAAGTGTATATGGCCGAACTTAATGTTGGGATATCCTCCTCGTATGGGTTGTGAGGAGATGGCCATTTGAAGCCTTTTAGGCAGCCCAAACAGGTGCATAAACCCACTACCCATTAGGGTTATACCCTAGGGTCATTTTGGACTTTGCAGATGAGTGAATGGGGATGCTTTACCCTCCATCCAACAACCACCACCAAGGGTGACGAAAATCAGTTCATCCTCCAAGGAAGAAGAAGAGAGAAAACCAATAGAGCAAGGGAAGAAGAGGAAGAAGCAAAGGGAGTACGGGGGAATTGATGCAACCAAGGTTACACAATGTCCAAACCAATCCGCGGACAGTGATATAGGAGCCGGCCATCCAACCCCGTCCCCTAAACGTATGCTCCTGTTTTTTTCTTAAGTCCACGACACTCAAAATAATAGCAAGTGAGGGAAAGGACAGAGACACGGGCTTCGAGTGGGGCTTTGGATGGGCCGACGATGTCGGAGTTTTTACGTGACGGAGGTTCGAACGCCCGCAAAGCTCCTACGGCTTTGCTTTTGGGTTGCGGGATTTGGGACAGCCGGACGAGTCCGCAAACGTATGCGGGACGATGTTGGATGGCTTGCTACTTTCGGACAACTCCGTTCAGACGTTTTGCGGGTTGTTTGAGGGTCCACGTGGGATATGCTCAAATGATACAATCGATTTGTGCAAAAAAAAACTCAAGTTTTGCTTTTGAAGATCCATTCCTCTAGTAGTTCCATTTTGAGTATTCCATCTCCACCAAGGCACGACATTGCTAACATAAAGAACCATCACCTTTTATTTAGTTTGGCCCTTTGTGTGCAACATGATCACATTCGCTTCTGTCTTCGCCATCTCTCGACCCTAAAATTGCAGGGGTGTCCTTTAAAAGCAACTATGGCGGTGTCACAATTGCGTCATCCGATCCCAACATATTGGCTCTGCTAGTCAAGGATCAATCTGTGCCTTTTCCAAACCTTGATGAACATCCTCAATGTTAACCCCCAATTTAAATCGAGGTCTCCTGTGTGGGCTCTACCTTTGTTGTTACTTGTAGTGGGTTTTTCTTGGTACCCTGGCCACTTTGGTGAGATCTCCCCTGTCTCCTCCATCACTATGGTGTGTCGATGACTACCCTCGCTCATGCCAACCTTTTACCCACCTCCATTTCACTTGGCCCATCCATAGTGGCTACACCGTATCAAGACGTATATATCTGGCTGAAAATAATGTTTTTAGTTCCGTCAGTTGAGACCTAGTTAATTTTTTTTATGAGTGTCATCTAGACTACTAATGGATATCAATGTTTTTTCTGTAAGACTGCTCAAAAAGCCGTGCAACTTTGTTGGAAAAAAAGGAAGAACAGAGATCTCACGTCATCTCGATGCGGAATTTCCAATTCATCCCCATTGTCGAATGAATTATCCTACGGCCAGCATATTTTGTCGCGCCGGCGCACCATGTTACTGCCGGGTGGTGACACGATCCTCAGTATGGAAGGGGCGAAGGATAAGAAGACAGAGGCGGTGGTCAACAAAGGTGCAACTAGATTATATTTAAAAAAGAGGCCGCAACGAGAAAATGAATAGAGAAAATGCGCTCTCTGAATGAAATATGCCCTAGAGGCAATAATAAAGTTGTTATTTTATATTTCCTTATATCATGATAAATGTTTATTATTCATGCTAGAATTGTATTAACCGAAAACTTGATACATGTGTGGATACATAGACAAAACACTGTGTCCCTAGTAAGCCTCCACTAGACTAGCTCGTTATCAAAGATGGTTAAGTTTCCTAACCATAGACATGTGTTGTCATTTGATAAATGGGGTCACATCATTAGGAGAATGATGTGATGGACAAGACCCATCCGTTAGCTTAGCATGTTGATCGTTCAGTTTTATTGCTATTGCTTTCTTCATGTCAAATACATATTCCTTCGACTATGAGATTATGCAACTCCCGGATACCGGAGGAATACCTTGTGTGCTATCAAATGTCACAACATAACTAGGTGATTATAAAGATGCTCTACAGGTATCTCCGAAGGTGTTTGTTGGGTTGGCATAGATCGAGATTAGGATTTGTCACTCCGAGTATCGGGGAGGTATCTCTGGGCCCTCTCGGTAATGCACATCATAATAAGCCTTGCAACCAATGTGACTAATGAGTTAGTTGTGGAATGATGTATTACGGAACGAGTAAAAAGACTTGCCGGTAACGAGATTGAACTAGGTATGAAGATACCGACGATCGAATCTCGGGCAAGTAACATACCGATGACAAAGGGAATAACGTATGTTGTCTTTACGGTACGACCGATAAAGATCTTCAGAGAATATGTGGGAACCAATATGAGCATCCAGGTTCCGCTGTTGGTTATTGACCGGAGAGGTGTCTCGGTCATGTCTACATAGTTCTCGAACCCGTAGGGTCCGCACGCTAAACGTTCGATGACGATTTTGTATTATATGAGTTAGGTGATTTGGTGACCGAATATTGTTCGGAGTCCCGGATGAGATCACGGACATGACGAGGAGTCTTGAAATGGTCGAGAGGTAAAGATTCATATATAGGACGATAATATTCAGACACCGGAAGTGTCCTGGGCGTACGGGGTACGTATCGGGTCACCAGAAGGGGTTCCGGGCAACCCCCGGCAAGCTATATGGGCCTAATGGGCCAAGAGTTGGACAAACTGATACGTCTCCAACGTATCTATAATTTTTTATTGTTTCATGCTATTATATTATCTGTTTTGGATGTTAAATGGACTTTATTATACACTTTTATATTATTTTTGGGACTAACCTACTAACCAAAGGCCCAGTGCAAATTGCTGTTTTTTGCCTATTTCAGTGTTTCGCAGAAAAGGAATATCAAACGGAATCCAAACGGAATGAAACCTTTGGGAGAATGATTTTTGGAACAAACGCAATCCAGGAGACTTGAAGTGGAGGCCAAGAAAGAAACGAGGAGGCCACGAGGCAGGAGGGCGCGCCCCCACCCTCGTGGGCCCCTCGTGGCTCCCCTGACGGACTTCTTTCGCCTATATATACTCATATACCCCGAAAACATCCGAGAGCACCACGAAACCCTATTTCCACCGCCGCAACCTTCTGTACCCGTGAGATCCCATCTTGGGGCCTTTTCCGGTGCTCCGCCGGAGGGGGAATCGATCACGGAGGGCTTCTACATCAACACCATAGCCTCTCCGATGATGTGTGAGTAGTTTACCACAGACCTTCGGGTCCATAGTTATTAGCTAGATGGCTTCTTCTCTCTCTTTGGATCTCAATACAAAGTTCTCCTCGATCTTCTTGGAGATCTATTCGATGTAATTCTTTTTGCGGTGTGTTTGTCAAGATCCGATGAATTGTGGGTTTATGATCAAGATTATCTATGAACAATATTTGAATCTCCTCTGAATTCTTTTATGTATGATTGGTTATCTTTGCAAGTCTCTTCGAATTATCAGTTTGGTTTGGCCTACTAGATTGATCTTTCTTGCAATGGGAGAAGTGCTTAGCTTTGGGTTCAATCTTGCGGTGTCCTTTCCCAATGACAGCAGGGGCAGCAAGGCATGCATTGTATTGTTGCCATCGAGGATAAAAAGATGGGGTTTATATCATATTGCTTGAGTTTATCCCTCTACATCATGTCATCTTGCCTAATGCGTTACTCTGTTCTTATGAACTTAATACTCTAGATGCATGTTGGATAGCGGTCGATGTGTGGAGTAATAGTAGTAGATGCAGAATCGTTTCGATCTACTTGTCGCGGACGTGATGCCTATATACATGATCATGCCTAGATATTCTCATAACTATGCACTTTTCTATCAATTGCTCGATAGTAATTTGTTCACCCAACGTAATACTTATGCTATCTTGAGAGAAGCCACTAGTGAAACCTATGGCCCCCAGGTCTATTCTCCATCATATAAGTTTCCAATCTATTTTACTTTGCAATCTTTACTTTCAATCTATATCATAAAAAATACCAAAAATATTTATCTTATTATCTCTATCAGATCTCACTTTTGCAAGTGGCCGTGAAGGGATTGACAACCCCTTTATCGCGTTGGTTGCAAGGTTCTTATTTGTTTGTGTAGGTACGAGGCGACTTGCGTGTAGTCTCCTACTGGATTTATACCTTGGTTCTCAAAAACTGAGGGAAATACTTACGCTACTTTGCTGCATCACCCTTTCCTCTTCAAGGGAAAATCAACACAGTGCTCAAGAGGTAGCAAGAAAGATTTCTGGCGCCGTTGCCGGGGAGATCTACGCCAAGTCAAGTCAAGTTAAGTCAAGAGATACCAAGTACCCATCACAAACTCTTATCCCTCGCATTACATTATTCGCCATTTGCCTCTCGTTTTCCTCTCCCCCACTTCACCTTTGCCGTTTTATTCGCCCTCTTTTTCCGTTCGTCTCTCTTCACTTGCTAAAATTTTATGGATCCTCATCCCCTTGCTAATCTTTTTAAGAGATCCAATTATGATGAACCAATTTCTAGTGATTTGAGTGCACTAGATTATCTTTATGAGGTTTTTCTTGAAATTCGTGAATTTGAAAATTTTGATGAAGAAATTTATGAAGAGATTCACGATAGCTCCTTGAATAAAAAGCATGCTTGCAATGCTAATAATATGCAAAACCCTAAGCTTGCGGATGCTAGTTTTGCTATGTCTACTACTTGTTGCAATGATCATGATTGGGGTGATTCTTCTTATGATCTTGAAAATTTATTTAAGCCCCATGATGAATATGAGATTGATAATAGTGTTTGCAATAATATTTAAAGTGGGTTTGGAAGAGTTTCAACTTTAGATCCCACATATTTTTAGAATGTTCAATCTTATGGTATTTTTTATAAAAGTGGGTTTGGAGAGGTCATGACTTTAGTTAATGATAATCCCACTATTTTGGAAGAGTGTCAACTTCGCATGCATGTGGATCATCTAGAGAATATGTTATGTGATAGCTATTTTTTTGAATTTGACTATGATACTACATGTAATTATTATGAGAGAGGAAAATATGGTTGTAGAAATTTTCATGTTACTAAATTACCTCTCGTTATGTTGAGATTGCTATTGTTTTCTTTCCGCTTCCTTGCATATGCTAGTTTTTGCTTGCCTTGATAATTTGTTTGCCTATAAGATGCCTATGCATAGGAAGTATGTTAGACTTAGATGTGTTTGTCACGTATTTTATGATGCTCTCTTTGTGCATCAATTCTTGTCTTTCATGTGAGCATCATTGAAATCTCTTTGCCTAGCTAGGGGCGTTAAACGATAGCGCTTGTTGGGAGGCAACCCAATTTTATTTTTGTTTCTTGCTTTTTGGTTCTGTTTAGTAATAAATAATTCATCTAGCTTCTGTTAAGATGTGTTTTCATGTTTTAAATTAGTGTTTGTGCCAAGTAGAACCTTTGGGAAGACTTGGGTGAAGTCTTTATGATCTTGCTGTAAAAACAGAAACTTTAGCGCTCACGAGATTCGCTGCCATTTTTTACTGAAGAGTGTTTTTAGGTTGATTATTTTTGCAGATGATTAATAGACAAATTCCTCACGTCCACAAATTTATTTAAGAATTTTTGGAGTTTCATAAGTATACGTTTGATACAGATTACTACAGACTGTTCTGTTTTTGACAGATTTTGTTTTTCGTGTGTTGTTTGCTTATTTTGATGAATCTATGGCTAGTATCGGGGGCTATGAACCATAGAGAAGTTGGAATACATTAGTTTTAACACCAATATAAATAAAGAATAAGTTCATTACAGTATCTTAAAGTGGTGGTTTGTTTTCTTGCACTAACGGAGCTCATGCGATTTTCTGTTGAGTTTTGTGTTGTGAAGTTTTCAAGTTTTGGGTAAAGATTTGATGGATTATGGAATAAGGAGTGGCAAGAGCCTAAGCTTGGGGATGCCCAAGGCACCCCAAGGTAAAATTCAAGTACAACCAAAAGCCTAAGCTTGGGGATGCCCCGGAAGGCATCCCCTCTTTCGTCTTCATCCATCGGTCACTTTACTTGATGCTATATTTTTATTCACCACATGATATGTGTTTTGCTTGGAGCGTCCTGTATTATTTGAGTCTTTGCTTTTTAGTTTACCACAATAATCCTTGTTGTACACACCTTTTGGGAGATACACACATGAATCGGAATTTATTAGAATACTCTATGTGCTTCACTTATATCTTTTAGAGCACGGTGGTGGTTCTATTTTATAGAAATTATTGATATCTCATGCTTCACTTATATTATTTTGAGAGTCCTTTAGAACAGCATGGTAATTTGCTTTGGCTATAAAATTAGTCCTAATATGATAGGCATCCAAGATTGGTATAATAAAAACTTTCATAAAAAGTGCATTGAATACCATGAGAAGTTTGATACTTGATGATTGTTTTGAGATATGAAGATGGTAATATTAGAGTCGTGCTAGTTCAGTAGTTGTGAATTTGAGAAATACTTGTGTTGAAGTTTGCAAGTCCCGTAGCATGCACGTATGGTAAACGTTGTGTAACAAATTTGAAGCATGAGGTGTTTCTTTGATTGTCATCCTTATGAGTGGCGGTTGAGGACGAGCGATGGTCTTTTTCTACCAATCTATCCCCCCAGGAGCATCCGCGTAATGCTTGGTTTTTGATGAGTTGGAGATTTTTGCAATAAGTATGTGAGTTCTTTATGACTAATGTTGAGTCCATGGATTATACGCACTCTCACCTTTCCATCATTGCTAGCCTCTTCGGTACCGTGCATTGCCCTTTCTCACCTTGAGAGTTGGTGCAAACTTCGCCCGTGCATCCAAACCCCGTGATACGATATGCTCTATCACACATAAACCTCCTTATATCTTCCTCAAAACAGCCACCATACCTACCTATTATGGCATTTCCATAGCCATTCCGAGATATATTGCCATGCAAATTTCCACCATTTCATTTATTACGACACGCTTCGTCATTGTCATATTGCCTTGCATGATCATGTAGTTGACATCGTATATGTGGCAAAGCCGCCATGCATAATTTATCATACATGTCACTCTTGATTCATTGACCATCCTGGTACACCGCCGAAGGCATTCATATAGAGTCATATTTTGTTCTAGTATCGAGTTGTAATCATTGAGTTGTAAATAAATAGAAGTGTGATGATCATCATTAATAGAGCATTGTCCCAAAAAAAAGAAAGGCCAGATAAAAAAAGAGAGGCCCAAAAAAACAGAAAAGAAATAAAAAGGGACAATGTTACTATCTTTTTTTCCACACTTGTGCTTCAAAGTAGCACCATGATCTTTATGATAGAGAGTCTCTTGTTTTGTCACTTTCATGTACCAGTGGGAATTTTTCATTATAGAACTTGGCTTGTACATTCCAACAATGGGCTTCCTCAAATGCCATAGGTCTTCATGAGCAACCAAGTTGGATGCACATCTACTTAGTTTCTTTTGTTGAGCTTTCATACATTTATAGCTCTAGTGCATCCATTGCATGGCAATCCCTACTCCTTGCATTGACATCAATTGATGGGCATATCCCTAGCCCGTTGATTAGCCGCGTCAATGTGAGACTTTCTCCTTTTTTCTTCTTCTCCACATAACCCCCATCGTTATATTCTATTCCACCCATAGTGCTATATCCATGGCTCACGCTCATGTATTGCGTGAAGGTTGAAAAAGTTTGAGATTACTAAAGTATGAAACAATTTCTTGGCTTGTCATCGGGGTTGTGCATGATGAGAGCATTCTTGTGTGACGAAAATGGAGCATGACCAAACTACATGATTTTGTAGGGACGAACTTTCTTTGGCCATGTTATTTTGAGAAGACATGATTGCTTAGTTAGTATGCTTGAAGTATTATTATTTTTATGTCAACATTAAACTTTGATCTTGAATCTTCTGGATCTGAACATTCATGCCACAATAAAGAAAATTACATTGAAAAATATGCTAGGTAGCATTCCACATCAAAAATTCTGTTTTTATCATTTACCTACTCGAGGACGAGCAGGAATTAAGCTTGGGGATGCTCTGATACGTCTCCAACGCATCTATAATTTTTTATTGTTCCATGCTATTATATTATCTGTTTTGGATGTTTAATGGGCTTTATTATACACTTTTATATTATTTTTGGGACTAACCTACTAACCAAAGGCCCAGTGCAAATTGCTGTTTTTTACCTATTTCAGTGTTTCGCAGAAAAGGAATATCAAACAGAATGAAACCTTCGGGAGAGTGATTTTTGGAACAAACGCAATCCAGGAGACTTGGAGTGGAGGCCAAGAAAGAAACGAGGAGGCCACGAGGCAGGAGGGCGCGCCCAGGGGGTAGGCGCACCCCCACCCTCGTGGGCCCCTCGTGGCTCCCCTGACCGACTTCTTTCCCCTATATATACTCATATACCCCGAAAACATCCGAGAGCACCACGAAACCCTATTTCCACTACCGCAACCTTCTATACCCGTGAGATCCCATCTTGGGGCCTTTTCCGGCACTCCGCCGGAGGGGGAATCGATCACGGAGGGCTTCTACATCAACACCATAGCCTCTCCGATGATGTGTGAGTAGTTTACCACAGACCTTCGGGTCCATAGTTATTAGCTAGATGGCTTCTTCTCTCTCTTTGGATCTCAATACAAAGTTCTCCTCGATCTTCTTGGAGATCTATTCGATGTAATCTTCTTTTGCGGTGTGTTTGTCGAGATCCGATGAATTGTGGGTTTATGATCAAGATTATCTCTGAACAATATTTGAATCTCCTCTGAATTCTTTTATGTATGATTGGTTATATTTGCAAGTCTCTTCGAATTATCAGTTTGGTTTGGCCTACTAGATTGATCTTTCTTGCAATGGGAGAAGTGCTTAGCTTTGGGTTCAATCTTGCGGTGTCCTTTCCCAGTGACAGCAGGGGCAGCAAGGCACGCATTGTATTGTTGCCATCGAGGATAAAAAGATGGGGTTTATATCATATTGCTTGAGTTTATCCCTCTACATCATGTCATCTTGCCTAATGCGTTACTCTGTTCTTATGAACTTAATACTCTAGATGCATGCTGGATAGCGGTCGATGTGTGGAGTAATAGTAGTAGATGCAGAATCGTTTCGGTCTACTTGTCGCGGACGTGATGCCTATGTACATGATCATGCCTAGATATTCTCATAACTATGCACTTTTCTATCAATTGCTTGACAGTAATTTTTTCACCCACCGTAATACTTATGCTATCTTGAGAGAAGCCACTAGTGGAACCTATGGCCCCCGGGTCTATTCTCCATCATATAAGTTTCCAATCTATTTTACTTTGCAATCTTTACTTTCAATCTATATCATAAAAAATACCAAAAATATTTATCTTATTATCTCTATCAGATCTCACTTTTGCAAGTGGCCGTGAAGGGATTAACAACCCCTTTATCGCTTTGGTTGCAAGGTTCTTATTTGTTTGTGTAGGTACGAGGCGACTTGCGTGTAGTGTCCTACTGGATTGATACCTTGGTTCTCAAAAACCGAGGGAAATACTTATGCTACTTTGCTGCATCACCCTTTCCTCTTCAAGGGAAAACCAACGCAGTGCTCAAGAGGTAGCACGGACCAGCCCCAAAAGGGACTGGTGCGCCCCATATAGGCTGAATAGGAGGAGAAGGAAAGGAATGGAAGGGAGAAGGAAAGGGGAGGATTCGGCCTCACCCTTTCCTTCCCCCTCCGATGGACATGGAAGGTGGGAGGCCGACTTGGAGGAGGCGCCCAAGTAGGATTACTCCTACTTGGGGCGCCCCTTGCAGCCCCTCTCAATCCCCCACCTATATATATATGTGGGGGGGGGGACACCGCTAGAACACATAACATTGATTCCTAGCCGTGTGCGGCGCCCCCCTCCACAGTTTACGCCTCCGGTCATATTGTCGTAGTGCTTAGGCGAAGCCCTGCGTGGATCACTTCACCATCACTGTCACCACGCCGTCGTGCTGACAAAACTCTCCCTCGACACTTTGCTGGATCAAGAGTTCGAGGGACGTCATCGAGCTGAACATGTGCAGAACTCGGAGGTGCCGTACATTCGGTGCTTGATTGGTTGAATCGAGAAGACGTTCAACTATATCAACCGCATTAAACTAATGCTTCCGCTTTCGGTCTAAAAGGGTGCGTGTGTTGGGGAACGTAGTAATTTCAAAAAAAAATCCTACGCACACGCAAGATCATGGTGGTGCATAGCAACGAGAGGGGAGAGTGTCGTCTACGTACCCTCGTAGACCGTAAGCAGAAGCGTTATAACAACGCGGTTGATGTAGTCGTACGTCTTCACGATCGACTCATCCTCAGCACCGAACGTACGACACCTCCGCGTTCAGCACACGTTCAGCTCGGTGACGTCCCGCGAACTCACGATCTAGTAGAGCTTCCGGAAAGAGCTTCGTCAGCACGACGGCATGGTGACGGTGATGATGATGCTACCGACGCAGGGATTTGCCTAAGCACCGCTACGATATGACCGAGGTGGATTATGGTGGAGGGGGGCACCGCACACGGCTAAGAGATCAATGATCAATTGTTGTGTCTTGGGGTGCCGCCTGCCCCCGTATATAAAGGAGCTAGGGGGAGGCGGCCGGCCAGGAGGAGGGCGCGCCAAGGGGGGAGTCCTACTCCCACCGGGAGTAGGACTCCTCCTTTCCTAGTAGGAGTAGGAGAAGGGGGAAGGAGGAGAGAGAGGGGAAGGAAAAGGGGGCGCCGCCTCCCTCCTTGTCCAATTCGGACTAGAGGGGAAGGGGGCGCGCGGCCTGCCCTGGCCGCCCCTCCTCTTCTCCACCAAGGCCCAATAGGCCCATTATACTCCCCGGGGGGTTCCGATAATCCCCCGGTACTCCGGTATATGTCCGAAATCTCCCGAAACACTTCCGGTGTCCGAACATAGTCGTCCAATATATCGATCTTTACATCTCGACCATTTCGAGACTCCTCGTCATGTCTGTGATCATATTCGGGACTCCGAACTACCTTCGGTACATCAAAACACAAAAACTCATAATACCGATCGTCACAGAACTTTAAGCGTGCAGACCCTACGGGTTCGAGCTATGTAGGCATGACTGAGACATGTCTCCGGTCAATAACCAATAGCGGAACCTGGATGCTCATATTGGTTCCTACATATTCTACGAAGATCTTTGTCGGTCAAACCGCATAACAACATACGTTGTTCCCTTTGTCATCGGTATGTTACTTGCTCGAGATTCGATCATCGGTATCTTAATACCTAGCTCAATCTCGTTACCAGTAAGTCTCTTTACTCGTTTCGTAATGCATCATCCCGCAACTAACTCATTAGTCACATTGCTCGCAAGGCTTATTGTGATGTGCATTACCGAGAGGGCCTAGAGATACCTCTCCGACAATCGGAGTGACAAATTCTAATCTCGATCTATGCCAACTCAACAAACACCATCGGATACACCTGTAGAGCACCTTTATAATCACCCAGTTACGTTGTGACGTTTGGTAGCACACAAAGTGTTCTTCCGGTATTCGGGAGTTGCATAATCTCATAGTCACAGGAACATGTATAAGTCATGGAGAAAGCAATAGCAGTAAACTAAACGATCAAGTGCTAAGCTAACGGAATGGGTCAAGTCAATCACATCATTCTCCTAATGATGTGATCCCGTTAATCAAATGACAACTCATGTCCATGGCTAGGAAACTCAACCATCTTTGATTAACGAGCTAGTTAAGTAGAGGCATACTAGTGACACTATGTTTGTCTATGTATTCACACATGTATTATGTTTCCGGTTAATACAATTCTAGCATGAATAATAAACATTTATCGTGATATGAGGAAATAAATAATAACTTTATTATTGCCTCTAGGGCATATTTCCTTCAGTCTCCCACTTGCACTAGAGTCAATAATCTAGATTACACAGTAATGATTCTAACACCCATGGAGTCTTGGTGTTGATCATGTTTTGCTCGTGGAAGAGGCTTAGTCAACGGATCTGCAACATTCAGATTTGTATGTATCTTGCAAATCTCTATGTCTCCCACCTGGACTTGATCCCGGATGGAATTGAAGCATCTCTTGATTTGCTTGGTTCTCTTGTGAAATCTGGATTCCTTTGCCAAGGCAATTGCACCAGTATTGTCACAAAAGATTTTCATTGGACCCGATGCACTAGGTATGACACCTAGATCGGATATGAACTCCTTCATCCAGACTCCTTAATTTGCTGCTTCCGAAGCAGCTATGTATTCCGCTTCACACGTAGATCCCGCCACGACGCTTTATTTAGAACTGCACCAACTGACAGCTCCACCGTTCAATATAAACACGTATTCGGTTTGCGATTTAGAATCGTCCGGATCAGTGTCAAAGCTTGTATCGACGTAACCATTTACGACGAGCTCTTTGTCACCTCCATAAACGAGAAACATATCCTTAGTCCTCTTTAGGTACTTCAGGATGTTCTTGACCGCTGTCCAGTGATCCACTCCTGGATTACTTTGGTACCTCCCTGCTAAACTAATAGCAAGGCACACATCTGGTCTGGTACACAACATTGCATACATGATAGAGCCTATGGCTGAAGCATAGGGAACACTTTTCATTTTCTCTCTATCTTCTGCAGTGGTCGGGCATTGAGTCTGACTCAAGTTCACACCTTGTAACACAAGCAAGAACCCTTTCTTTGCTTGATCAATTTTGAACTTTTTCAAAACTTTGTCAAGGTATGTGCTTTTTGAAAGTCCAATTAAGCGTCTTGATCTATCTCTATAGATCTTGATGCCCAATATGTAAGCAGCTTCACCGAGGACTTTCATTAAAAAACTCTTATTCAAGTATCCTTTTATGCTATCCAGAAATTCTATATCATTTCCAATCAACAATATGTCATCCACATATAATATTAGAAATGCTACAGAGCTCCCACTCACTTTTTTGTAAATACAGGCTTCTCCAAAAGTCTGTATAAAACCATATGCTTTGATCACACTATCAAAACGTTTATTCCAACTCCGAGAGGCTTGCACCAGTCCATAAATGGATTGCTGGAGCTTGCACACTTTGTTAGCTCCCTTTGGATCGACAAAACCTTCTGGTTGCATCATATACAACTCTTCGTCCAGAAATCCATTCGGAATGCAGTTTTTGACATCCATTTGCCAAATTTCATAATCATAAAATGCGGCAATTGCTAACATGATTTGGACAGACTTAAGCATCGCTACGGGTGAGAAAGTCTCATCGTAGTCAACCTCTTGAACTTGTCGAAAACCTTTCGCAACAAGTCGAGCTTTGTAGACAGTAACATTACCGTCAGCGTCAGTCTTCTTCTTGAAGATCCATTTATTCTCTATGGCTTGCCGATCATCGGGCAAGTCAACCAAAGTCCACACTTTGTTCTCATACATGGATCCCATCTCAGATTTCATGGCCTCAAGCCATTTTGCGGAATCTGGGCTCACCATCGCTTCTTCATAGTTCGTAGGTTCGCCTTGGTCAAGTAACATGACCTCCAGAATTGGATTACCGTACCACTCTGGTGCGGATCTTACTCTGGTTGACCTACGAGGTTCGGTAGTAACTTGATCTGAAGTTTCATGATCAACATCATTAGCTTCCTCACTAATTGGTGTAGGTGTCAGAGGAACCGGTTTCTGTGATGAACTACTTTCCAATAAGGGAGCAGGTACAGTTACCTCATCAAGTTCTACTTTCCTCCCACTCACTTCTTTCGAGAGAAACTCCTTCTCTAGAAAGGATCCATTTTTAGCAACAAAAGTCTTGCATTCGGATCTGTGATAGAAGGTGTACCCAACAGTTTCCTTTGGGTATCCTATGAAGACACATTTCTCCGATTTGGGTTCGAGCTTATCAGGTTGAACCTTTTTCACATAAGCATCGCAGCCCCAAACTTTAAGAAACGACAACTTTGGTTTCTTGCCAAACCACAGTTCATAAGGCGTCGTCTCAACGGATATCGATGGTGCCCTATTTAATGTGAATGCAGCCGTCTCTAAAGCATAACCCCAAAATGATAGCAGTAAATCAGTAAGAGACATCATAGATCGCACCATATCCAGTAAAGTACGATTACGAAGTTCAGACACACCATTACGCTGTGGTTTTCCGGGTGGCATGAGTTGCGAAACTATTCCGCATTGTTTCAAATCTAGACCAAACTCGTAACTCAAATATTCTCCTCCATGATTAGATTGTAGAAACTTTATTTTCTTGTTACGATGATTTTTGACTTCACTCTGAAATTCTTTGAACTTTTCAAATGTTTCAGACTTATGTTTCATTAAGTAGATATATCCATATCTTCTCAAATCGTCTGTGAAGGTGAGAAAATAACGATACCCGCCGCGAGCCTCAATATTCATCGGACCACATACATCAGTATGTATGATTTCCAATAAATCTGTTGCTCGCTCCATTGTTCCGGAGAACGGCGTTTTAGTCATCTTGCCCATGAGGCATGGTTCGCAAGTACCAAGTGATTCATAATCAAGTGATTTCAGAAGTCCATCAGTATGGAGTTTCTTCATGCACTTTACACCAATATGACCCAAATGGTAGTGCCACAAATAAGTTGCACTATCATTATCAACTCTGCATCTTTTGGCTTCAACATTATGAATATGTGTATCACTACAATCGAGATTCAACACAAATAGACCACTCTTCAAGGGTGCATGACCATAAAAGATATTACTCATATAAATAGAACAACCATTATTCTCAGATTTAAATGAATAACCGTCTCGCATCAAACAAGATCCAGATATAATGTTCATGCTTAACGCTGGCACCAAATAACAATTATTCAGGTCTAAAACTAATCCCGAAGGTAGATGTAGAGGTAGCGTGCCGACGGCGATCACATCGACTTTGGAACCATTTCCCACGCGCATCGTCACCTCGTCCTTAGCCAATCTTCGCTTAATTCGTAGTCCCTGTTTCGAGTTGCAAATATTAGCAACAAAACCAGTATCAAATACCCAGGCACTACTACGAGCATTAGTAAGGTACACATCTATAACACATATACCTTTGTTCACCTTGCCATCCTTCTTATCCGCCAAATACTTGGGGCAGTTCCGCTTCCAGTGACCAGTCCTTTGCAGTAGAAGCACTCAGTCTCAGGCTTAGGTCCAGACTTGGGTTTCTTCTCTTGAGCAGCAACTTGTTTGCCGTTCTTCTTGAAGTTCCCCTTCTTCCCTTTACCCTTTTTCTTGAAACTGGTGGTCTTGTTGACCATCAACACTTGATGCTCCTTTTTGATCTCTACCTCCGCAGCCTTTAGCATTGCGAAGAGCTCGGGAATTGTCTTATCCATCCCTTGCATATTATAGTTCATCACGAAGCTCTTGTAGCTTGGTGGCAGTGATTGAAGAATTCTGTCAATGACACTATCATCCGGAAGATTAACTCCTAGTTGAATCAAGTGATTGTTATACCCAGACATTTTGAGTATATGTTCACTGACAGAACTATTCTCCTCCATCTTGCAGCTGTAGAACTTATTGGAGACTTCATATCTCTCAATCCGGGCATTTGCTTGAAAGATTAACTTCAACTCCTGGAACATCTCATATGCTCCATGACGTTCAAAACATCGTTGAAGTCCCGGTTCTAAGCCATAAAGCATGGCACACTGAACTATCGAGTAGTCATCAGCTTTGCTCTGCCAGACGTTCTTAATGTCGACAGTTGCATCTGCAGCAGGCCTGGCACCGAGCGGTGCTTCCAGGACGTAATTCTTCTGTACAGCAATGAGGATAATCCTCAAGTTACGGAAAAAGTCCATGTAATTGCTACCATCATCTTTCAACTTTGCTTTCTCAAGGAACGCATTAAAATTAAACGGAACAATAGCACGGGCCATCTATCTACATCAACACAGACAAGCAAAATACTATCAGGTACTAAGTTCATGATACATTTAAGTTCAATTAATCATATTACTTAAGAACTCCCACTTAGATAGACATCCCTCTAATCATCTAAGTGATCACGTGATCCATATCAACTAAACCATAACCGACCATGCCGTGAGATGGAGTAGTTTTCAATGGTGAACATCACTATGTTGATCATATCTACTATATGATTCACGCTCGACCTTTCAGTCTCAGTGTTCCGAGGCCATATCTGCATATGCTAGGCTCATCAAGTTTAACCCGAGTATTCTGCGTGTGCAAAATTGTCTTACACCCATTGTAGATGAACGTTGAGCTTATCACACCCGATCATCACGTGGTGTCTCGGCACGACGAACTTTGGCAATGGTGCATACTCAGGGAGAACACTTTTTACCTTGAAATTTAGTGAGGGATCATCTTATAATGGTACCGCCAAACAAAGCAGAATAAGATGCATAAAGGATAAACATCACATGCAATCAATATAAGTGATATGATATGGCCATCATCATCTTGTGCCTTTGATCTCCATCTCCAAAGCACCGTCATGATCACCATCGTCACCGGTGCGACACCTTGATCTCCGTCGTAGCATCGTTGTCATCTCGCCAACTATTGCTTCTACGACTATC
The DNA here is from genome assembly GCF_018294505.1 of Triticum aestivum. NCBI lineage: Eukaryota > Viridiplantae > Streptophyta > Magnoliopsida > Poales > Poaceae > Triticum > Triticum aestivum. The sequence continues at coordinate 460,806,347 of NC_057808.1, read as the reverse complement.
GCTACCGCTTAGTGATAAAGTAAAGCAATTACAGGGCAATTGCATTGCATACAATAAAGCGACAACCATATGGCTGCTGCCAGTTGCCAATAACTCCGTTACAAAACATGATCATCTCATACAATAAATATAGCATCATGCCTTGACCATATCACATCACAACATGCCCTGCAAAAACAAGTTAGACGTCCTCTACTTTGTTGTTGCAAGTTTTACGTGGCTGCTACGGGCTGAGCAAGAACCGTTCTTACCTACGCATCAAAACCACAACGATATTTCATCAAGTTAGTTCTGTTTTAACCTTCACAAGGACCGGGCGTAGCCACACTCGGTTCAACTAAAGTTGGAGAAACTGACACCCGCCAGCCACCTGTGTGCAAAGCACGTCGGTAGAACCAGTCTCGCGTAAGCGTATGCGTAATGTCAGTCTGGGCCACTTCATCCAACAATACCGCCGAACCAAAGTATGACATGCTGGTAAGCAGTATGACTTGTATCGCCCACAACTCACTTGTGTTCTACTCGTGCATATAACATCTACGCATAAACCTGGCTCGGATGCCACTGTTGGGGAACGTAGTAATTTTGAAAAAAATCCTACGCACACGCAAGATCATGGTGATGCATAGCAACGAGAGGGAAGAGTGTCGTCTACATACCCTCGTAGACCGTAAGCGGAAGCGTTATAACAATGCGGTTGATGTAGTCGTACGTCTTCACGATCGACCGATCCTCAGCACCGAACGTACGGCACCTCCGCGTTCAGCACACGTTCAGCTCAGTGACGTCCCGCGAACTCACGATCCAGTAGAGCATCCGGGAAGAGCTTCTTCAGCACGTCAGCGTGGTGACGGTGATGATGATGCTACCGACGCAGGGCTTCGCCTAAGCACCGCTACGATATGACCGAGGTGGATTATGGTGGAGGGGGCACCGCACACGGCTAAGAGATCAATGATCAATTGTTGTGTCTTGGGGTGCCCCCTGCCCCCGTATATAAAGGAGCTGGGGGGGAGGCGGCCGGCTAGGAGGAGGGCGCGTCAAGGGGGAGTCCTACTCCCACCGGGAGTAGGACTCCTCCTTTCCTAGTAGGAGTAGGAGAAGGGGGAAGGAGGAGAGAGGGGGGAAGGAAAGGGGGGCGCCGCCCGCCTCCTTGTCCAATTCGGACTAGAGGGGAAGGGGGCGCGCGGCCTGCCCTGGCCGCCCCTCCTCTTCTCCACCAAGGCCCAATAGGCCCATTATACTCCCCGGGGGGTTCCGGTAATCCCCCGGTACTCCGGTATATGTCCGAAACCTCCCGAAACACTTCCGGTGTCCGAACATAGTCGTCCAATATATCAATCTTTACATCTCGGCCATTTCGAGACTCCTCGTCATGTCCGTGATCATATCCGGGACTCCGAACTACCTTCGGTACATCAAAACACAAAAACTCATAATACCGATCGTCACATAACTTTAAGCGTCCGGACCCTACGGGTTCGAGAACTATGTAGACATGACCGAGACATGTCTCCGGTCAATAACCAATAGCGGAACCTGGATGCTCATATTGGTTCCTACATATTTACAAAGATCTTTACCGGTCAAACCGCATAACAATATACGTTGTTCCCTTTGTCATCGTTATGTTACTTGCCCGAGATTCGATCGTCGGTATCGTAATACCTAGCTCAATCTCGTTACCGGCAAGTCTCTTTACTCGTTCCGTAATGCATCATCCCGCAACTAACTCATTAGTCACATTGCTTGCAAGGCTTACTGTGATGTGCATTACCGAGAGGGCCTAAAGATACCTCTCCGACAATCGGAGTGACAAATCCTAATCTCGATATATGCCGACTCAACAAACACCATCGGAGACACTTGTAGAGCACCTTTATAATCACCCAGTTACATTGTGATGTTTGGTAGCACACAAAGTGTTCTTCCGGTATTCGGGAGTTGCATAATCTCATAGTCACAGGAACATGTCACTACAAAAAAATACACTTCTGTGATGATACGTGTTTGTCACAGTAGGTCACGTTTTCTGTCATGCATGTACATCCATGACAAATTTATGATATAATCAAGATAGTCATACCTGTGCTGTTGTAGAAGTGTTTCATGACATTACCAAAATTATCATCACGGAAGTGTCCATTTCCATGACGATAAATCGCGCGTCACAGAAGTGCTTTCGTCAAGGGTGACTGACACGTGGCATCCACCGTAACGGAACGCCGTTAAGCTATCGGGTCCGGTTTTGGATCCGATAACCCGTTAACAGCCCCGACCAATGGGGATTTTCCACGTGTAAAATCATCATTGGCTGGAGGAAACACGTGTCGGCTCACCATTGGGACAGATGTCATCCACTCATTGGACCCAAAGCGCCTATGATACGCCGACACGTGGCACGGCCCAACAGAGGCCCATTCCTGTGAAAAGGCCGGCCCGTTTGACTTGGTCAAAAGGTGGCGGGCCGGCCCACGGCAAGCCTGTTAACGGCCTGTTCGCATATAGCCCATTTACAGCCCGCTATCCCAGGGCCCGTTTACGGCCTATCCGAATTAGGCCTAGTAGCGTCATCTAGGCCGTCCAATATAATTCCAGCCCGTTTTAACTTCCGGCCCATGTATGGCCCATGACGTCTTTCGGCCCATATGAGGCCCTTAGTAACCCTCGGCCCCTTAACGGCCCGTGGTAAAACTGGCCCGTAATGAACAGTGTATCACTTTATACCCATTAACGACCCATTATTCCGTTGGGCCGTTTCCAGCCCATGATATCTTTCGGCCTTCTCAGGGCCCATTTATTCTTGGGCTCATTTCCAGCATTCGGTTACTTACGGCCCGTTACTGTCATTTTCTGCTTGTGGGCCAAATTCAGCCCGTGGTTACAGTCGGCCCGTTTGTGGCCCGTTAATACGTTGGGCCATTTTCATGTCGAAAAAAACCCGTTGGGCTGTTTTCATAGAGTTATCAAATACGGCCAATAAACGGCCCATTATTGTCCACGAATAGTACAACCCACGATTGGTGAAATGACGATACGCCCCGTAGAAGGCCCATGGATCCTACGGCCCGTAAAAGGCCCATGCATCGTATGGCCCGTAGAAGGCCCATGGATCCTACGGCCCGTATAGAAGGCCAATGGATCCCACGGCCCGTAGAAGGCCCATGGATCATACGGCCCGCAGGAGGCCCATGGTTACAACAGTCCGTGTGTTGCCATGATTATTTTGGCCTAGTTTCCAAAAATAGGTTATTGTGGCCACTAGAAAAACACAGAAAAAGAACTGCAGTGACTACAAGCAAACAACTAAACAAGACAATAAGGAAATAAATAAGCAAGCAATTAACGCTAGCCTATTATCGCTATTACACATATTACATCCACTGGGCATCAAAGTTCGCCACCAGTGCAAATATAGGGAACAAAGCAGCATATTACATACACTGGCCGTCAAAATTGTCCACCAGTGCAAATAAACGCGGCAGCAAAACAAGAGCATAACTGAAACAACTTCATAAGAGCTCAAGAAACGTGGTATCCACCATGCTGGCAATAAGCTTAGCAAGCTTATTAGCTTTGTCCTGTTTGGCGCTAAAATCCTCCAACGCTTGCTGTTGCACCAGAAAGTATGCATCTGAATGCTCCAGGGACTTCCGCAGTCCTTCCGCTTCTTGTCGCAGCACAGCTGATCGATGTCTTTCAGCTTGTAGTTGAGACTCAAGAAACCGAACTGATTCAGACAGTGAGTTTGAATAGCTTGTGCAAGCGGTAGTGGCCAGTAACTCCAACACTAAACCAAGACAGGACTTTGGGGTTGTCTCACTGTCTTCGAGATAGTCTTCCTTAGCTGTTTTATCAGCTTTGTTGGAGACCAACAAGGATGTGTCACTATCCTGAACCTTATCTGCATTACTTCCTTTACCATTGCTTAATAAGGCACTCTTCCCCAATATTCTGTCAGCATTCTAAAAGAAGAAACAAGCAGACACATAACAGTTTAGCATGTACTAGTATATGAAACTCATTTCGGTGAACCAGTTCATTAGTAAGGTGGACAGGATTAAACTACCAAGTCTTCTATTGCCAAGTACTAGTACATAATAAAAGCATCAAACAAACATATATCTATGTCCTATGGTCACTGCATTGTCTTGCCAAATCAAAATAGAGACACGGTTCAAATCATATCAGTTCAAGACAAAGCAGCAGTGAAAGAATACAAAGCGTGGGAAACTACACGGCACAACAAGATTTCAGATGGGTACCACGGGTCTACATGTACAACAACACTATTGGCTCTGTTGTGATGCTAGTAATGTGCATGATATGAGAAGTCAACTGTATACACAATTGAAATTGAAATCAACAGAGCTATTGATAAGAGCAAGCCTGTTAAAGAAACATGCGTGAACATACCTGCTGTGCCATTGAAGTTTCGATTGGATCCTTCAATTTAAAAATAAGTTTGTATGAGTAAATACAGTGATACAAGAGCAAAGCAGTATGCACGATAGCAATCATAGTTAAAAAAGGCGCGCCTAAGCGAGCGCTTAAGCGCGCCTAGGCTCTAGGCGTTGGCGAAACGCATTGCGCATAACTACGCTTAATCTGTGCATAACTGCGCATAAGCATGCGCTTTGGTCAGTAAAGCGCAAGGCGGTGGCAAAACGCACAATTAACGCCTAGCGCTTTTTTGAACTATGATAGCAATGGAATCTTAAATTAGAACAGTTGTTCTTCAGGTTTAGGCACTTGTTCTACATGAACAGAGTACAGTAAGACGCAAGAATATAGTACTTAAAAATAGAAAATGAGCTCATAGACCTTACCACATTCTTGGTTCGGGACCAGTACAGAACAAGGCGTTCCCAGTCATCGTCCAGTAAATGTGTCTCAGGAGAACGTAAGGGAATTTGATGAGTTTCTTTGCCGGTGAAGTACGTTTTCTTCAGGTAATTCCGATACTGCCACCAAGCATTCTTGAAGATAGCAGAGGTATTAGCACAGGTTACCTCATCCTGAGTTTCCAAATCGGTCCTTCTCTATAGAGAAAAATGGGAAAATTTGCTGTATTATAACCATCATGGAGGTAGGATGTATGGGACAAAGCAAAGTAATTGCCATGAATAACATTACTTACACATAACTCCTGGACAAACACCTGCAACTGGCATTTTCCTTCATCTTCAGTATAATATTTCCAAGATGGGAAGATACGCACATACGATTTAACAACATCAAATGCGATAGATGCTAAACTACGACTAGCTGGTTGTGCTTCCTCCACAGGAATAGGCGTACTAACTGGTGGAGTTGGGGTTCGCCGTGGTAGTACTGGCCCTTTGGGCACTGGAGCTGCCTTACTAACTGCTCTTGTTTGGGAGCTCTGTGGTGGAGATGGTGCTGTGTCAACAGGAACTGGGTTACTATCTGCTGGGGTTGGGGTTAGATTGGGTGAAGCTGGTTCTCTGTCCATCGCAGTAGGGGTACAATCTGCGAGAGTTTGGGTTATGTGTGGTAGGGCTGGTTCTCGTGCATGTACAACCGGGGTGCTATCTCCACCAAGAGGTAGCACTGTTTTATTTGAAGACCGTGTTTTTAGTCCGCTAGATGCTGGCATCACCCGCTCCAATTCAAATGGCTGATAAACAGGAAACATAGTTGAATGTACAGACATTGTATGAGAGACAGATGCAATAGATAGTGTGGAAAAAAGAGGGCATGAAATAGTTGACATGTATATTGTTTAACTAAAACGGATAGCATGACATAATTTCACATATATGATGTCTATCTAAACTGGATAGCATAGCATAACATAATTCAAAGATATGATGAATAACTAAACAGGATCGCATGACATAATTCACCTACATGTTATCTAAGTAATCAGGATCGCATCATTTAATTCACATATGTGATTTATATGCTAAACAGAGGGCATTAGATATGATGTCTGAACTAAGAACATGGTGTTGAATATTGTGTATATGATGTCTAATCTATGCAATGCAAGACACCATATGCATGATATGAGCAGTATAACCGTGCCAAGTTAGAGCATACACCTCGGTGGGGGAATAGGACTGGTCATCTGTCTCTGAATCCATCTCTGAGGAGCTATCGGGACCCAACAAGAGATCTGCTTCGACAGGTAGCACTGTCTGCGCTGAAGGCCTTGTTTTCACTCCAGATTTTTCAATCTCCCACCCAAATGGCTGATTCACAGGAAGAGTAGTTTAATGTACAAACATTGTCGACAAATGGAAATGTAATGAAGAAAAGGATGGGCAAGATATCATTCAAATATATGATGCCTGGTTAAACAGGATGGCATTGCACATTTCACGTATATTATGGCTGGCTAAAAGACATGAGACTGCACAATTCCCATATATGATATAGAAACTAAACAGGTGGCATTACAGAACATGTCTAAACTAAGCAGATGACATATATGATGTCAAAAGTAGGCACTGCAAGGCAACATATGCATGATATGACTAACATCATCATGCCAAGGTAGAGCAAACACCTTGGGGGTAAATAGGAGTGGTCAGCGGCGTCTGAATCCGCCTCAGAACAGATATCTTCCTCTGGATTACAATCTGGAGAGGGGTGGGGAGGGTTTGCCATTGAACCCACCATGGAGCGATGTCTGCATGACATTGTATTGTCGCGCAAAACTCTTCTCTTTTTCTCTACATGTTCATCATGACTGTGTACAATATCTGACATGCATACGAAAAAAATATGGTGAGATTATGTAAGGAGAGCATGAAGAAATTTAGAGTGATGGTAACAACCAGTGGATGGATCCAAAAATAATGATAGCAGGCTGATGATTGCTTTAATTTAATAAAAAGACAGATGATGATTGCTTTACTATTTGTTTCCCACCCAAGATGAACAACATAGGCATACCCTAGGTGAACCAGATATTAGACATAGATACTATTCATTGCTTCCTCGATATGTGCCGTAAGACGTCAAGGCTGAAGCAGCCTCGGTGAGCCATAAGACGTCAAGGCTGAAGCAGCACAAGACAAACATCGTCAATCTCAAGTGGGATTCTTATAGCATCTCCAATAGATGATGTAAAATAGATGTAAAATTTACATCACCAAAAACCACCTGACTACAACAGATGAGGTAAAAACTGTTGACTCTGAACTTAACTGTCGAAACTAAAATTTACTGTGAAATCTGAATGTTACTGTCGAAACTGAACGCAATGGTAGCACAGAGGCACTTTACATGTAGTTTAGGGAGGGCATGCAGTTCATCTTCAACTTGCACCCCCTGAGCCGCCAGCCACCACCGGCCGAACCGCCGGCCCCAGTGCCGCCTCGCCGCCCCGAAACAACTCCCCACCGCCGGTTCGCCGCCGCCCCGGCCAGCCCTATAGGCCCCCGCCCCCACCCTGAACCCTAAGATAGATAGTAGGGTACCTCTCTGGCGAGCCCCCATCCCCGCTGCAGGTGGTTCTTCCTTAACTCCGGCGAGCCCCCCCCACCCCCTGAAAATCGACTGACTCAAAAGTCGATTCAGTCGACTAAAGTGTAGCTAAATCGGAGTAGAGCAGCAGCATGAGCGAGGGGGAGAGCAGCAGCAGCAGCTGGGCGAGCAAGCGATCGAGCGAGAGCCGGAGCAGCAGCAGCAGCGCGAGCGAGCGAGCGAGAGCCGGAGCAGCAGCATCAGATCCGGCTGGTATGGACGCCGCCGCCGAAGGGGCCTCGCACTGGGGGAGAGCCGCCATGGAGATGTCGCCCGCGGCGCCGACTTCAAGGTAGCCGCTCCATGGGGGTGCGGGATGGAGCACCGTCGGCGCCGGGAGGTCGAGCTAAGGAGAAGGTGCGATGTGATGAGTGTACAACCTCTTTGGTGGCACCGAGTAGGCCTCGGCTTCGTCCGAGGAGTCGGTGAGGGTGCTGCGGTTCCGGTGGAGCAGGTTAAGGCGGCACAGTGGGGATGGAGCAGCCGCAATAGACGAGGCGATCGTCGGAGCAGCTCCTTGGAGGTGGAGGACGGGGCGGCTGAACCGGCAGGACGACTAGATGGACGACGGATCCTCATCTGGAGAGGTGGACGAGGGACGTCAAGCTGTTGCGGTGGACGACATCGTCGGGGAAGAGGCTCCGGCTGGGCAGCGGTGAGGTGGCGCACGGAGGAGGGTGGGGTTTCGCGGCTGGAGCGAAGAGGTTATGGCGGCCTGGGATTTCGAATGGCAAAAAGGAGGTGATGGGAGGGGGTGAACCATGACTTAGGGATGCGCTTGTCCAAAATGTAGGGTGTGTTACAAAAGTACCCTGCACCGATTTGAACTAGCGGCCCTTTCGGCTCAGGGTTAGAAGGGGGATTTCGCGTGTCGGGATTTGGCAGCTGGAGGGAGTTTTTGCGCGCGTTGTAATTTCGGGATAGCAAGGCGCGGGTTGTGAAGGCGCCAGTTTTGGGAGCACGATATCTGAATTTTCGGGATATAACAAAGCGGGGGTTAAATTTTAGGGACAAGCCTAACGTGTAATATTGTACTTGTACGTACCAAATCAATTCGCACTTCCCTCAACCAAAAAGAAAACGAAAAAAATAAAACTTTTCACACCACACAAAGAGGGAGTCTTGCCCCGTTTTACTATAAAAATGTTATTTAAAGCTACTCATACCAACAATTTAGTGCAATTAAATGCTATTAGGTAGTATGAATCCATGTTATGTCCAATTAAATTTTTTCGCTTGCTGTATAATGCATGTAACCTACTCATACCAACATTTTATTGCATTCCAAATGTCTATACTACCGCTGCAATTCAACTGAATTTGAATTCGTTTCTCTATTTCAATAACAAATCTACAATCATGATTGTTGCCAACTTCAACCATCATTCGTGTATTACCTTAATAACACACCACATGATTACTATAGAGATAGATATGAACTATGTGTACTACATGAACTCGAATTCTATTTTTTGAATACACTTGATGTTGATTCCAAATAATAGTACATTTGATGTACTAACTATATATTCATAATCTAAACCATGTTCCATACGTGTACACCGTGTTTATCACACATAGTATAGTGCCCCGCCCCCTACATTATGACAAGTATTTAGACCTGAGCTGCAAAAGCCACACATTAGCCCAAATTATGATCAATGTTCTATATGTTATACGTAGTACTAGCAAGATGCCCATGCGTTCCACAGAACATCAACATGATCAAGGGGAGGCCTAATTTGCAAATATGGAGAGGGGTGTGGGTATCTTTTTTCAAAATTGCCATAGTTTCCTTCCTATCCGTCAGATATAAATCGGACGGCCTATATTGCAGGATGGCACCATCATCAACAACTCCGTTTTTTATAAGAGTAGAGATAAAATATATTATATGTAGTATAACATGTTCATAACCACACCATGTGTATCACCGTTATATATATTCACACATGCGTCGGTTTAAAACACTATAATAAATTCTTCAAATATCCGAATTCGCTTTTTATAATGAAGTATGATCTCTATTCGTCTTTTACACCCACACAATCCTCTTATCTTTGTAGCTAGCTAGCGCTAACTTTCTCTCGTGCATGCAGACGCCCGCATCCCTCTAACCCTCCCTCAGCATTCTCTAGCTCCATCGCGCAAATTCGTCTTTTCACTTTAGGTCGTTCACCCACGGTGTGTGTAGGCCCCCCAGCTCTTTCTTTACGGCACACATCGATCGATATGCCTCTCTAGCCAGGTGTGCCTAGCACAAAACACAAGCTTCCCCTCTTCTCTTATCACCGTCCATGCCTCACTCCCACCACTCTTTTCATCGATCTCGTACTCGCACACTTCTCCCCCCTCGATATAGTATGACTCTCGCACCACCTCCTAGATGCATCCCTCTCTCTCTATCCTTCTCCCCGTGCCTCATTTGCTTCTAACACACACATGCATGTATACCGATCGATCTCCCAACATATACCTAGGTCGACTTTAACTATTCCCCCCCATCGATCGACGTACCTCACAAGTTATGTCTCTCCTTTCTCTGACAAAGGACGATTGATCTTCCTATGTAGTTATGTCTGCTTACCACATCCATATCGCCCCCCTCATCATTCGTGCATGCCTCCTGACCCGTCTCTCACACGCACGTGCACAGACAGGCAGCCATCCCCTCTCTTACTGATATTGCAGGCGTGCCCTCCGGTTGTCTAGCAAGCCTATCCCACCATTTGTTAGAAGCAACTCCACTACCACCCCCTCCAACACTCTAGCTCTGTCTCTCTCCCAACCTTATTCCTCTCCTACACATATGCATGGATGCCGACCGATCTCCCTTAATACATGAGGTAGATCGATCTCCCTTAATACATGAGGTAGGCCTCTCTCCTCCTCCACACATATACCAGTCATTGTACCTCTATAGTTAATTATGCCTCCCCCCACCACACACCGATAGTCGAGCGCTATAGGTAGGTATCCATGCCACAGAGACAAACTGCACCTGTCCCCTCTCACGTTCCAGTAGGCCAGCTACTCTATATCTTTGACGTGGGCACACACAAATTCGATGGCACTCTTTATCGATCGCGCGCGCGCACACACACACATCATCCCTCAAGCCGATGATACCTCCACTCTCTTCTCGTGGATCGCCCCCTCTATATATATTATATATCCAGGACTCTATTTCACACACATTGCATATGTTACATTTTTTTATTGACCCCACCCCCCCCCAAAAAACTCTCACGAACCCACACACTATATCTCTCTACGTTTGTATCTCTCTCACACAACGCCACGTAGGTGGTGTACGTATAGAAGAAGAGAATAGGTGCACCATGCACGTACTCACGCTTCGTGCCCAGCCACACCCATGCGGGTACACGGTGGAGCTCATTTCTATATGAAATGGCAGCCCATGTGCTAATTTGAACGCGTGTAGCAGTTGTTTACCTACGGAGGTCGTGTACCACGTGTGCACGAAACAAAGTTTGACTTGATGCGTTGGCGCGTTATTTTTAAATAAAGTTATACCGCTCAATGGCACGTACACAGAATATAAAATGATTTTTATGGAGAAAAAGGTAGTCCGCTCCACTATATACAATCGAGCCTACCTGCCTAGTTTGTCTCTCCTCAGAGTATCTCACACAAGGCTGCGGTGGCCTCTCTCTCTCACCGTTGGTCACTGATCCGGCCGCATCCCGTCCGCCAGCGGAAAGGGAGGACGTGCATCGTTTCTCGGTTCAACGGCGCCGAGGCAGCACGTCCCGATCTGCGGTACACGCTGTTCTCTCTGACCAAGCTCCGGCGTGGTAGGGCCTACGCCACCTGCTCGCTGCCGCAGTATGGGCAGATTTAGCCCGCCGCCGCTCACCTAGTTACATCCCGACGACCTCCAGGTATCCCCTCTGGCCTTGCTCCACTGTCCATCTTCCCACGTCGCGGCATGTGGATCTTCCATAGTGCTTTGCCCAAAACGTAGCTCGTCCGGCGTACTTTCCATATTGCAATCTCGTCCTCACACCGTTTTAGACAAACACAACCGTGTTGTTATCTTCCCTTAGGACAAGGAATATGCTTCTTTTTTGTCGTCGCATGTGTCATCAACTGTTATTGGCCAGTAATTGTTTCCTTTCTACCTCTTTTTTGCAAACAGGGCTATCCATTTCACCTTGTTGCTATTGCGACCTTTTGGTGAACTGCACAAATCACTTTTTTCTGAAGAGTGTTTTGTGCAGTTCTGCCAAAATGTCACACGGAACGTCTCTACATTTCATTGCGACTGCACAAAGGGAGATTGGTTTTGCTCTATCCTCCTCATCCAACTCCGAGCCTAATCTTCTCCAACTAGTTAGTCTTAAGAGAGACTGCAAAGGTGACCGGCTTCTATTTGTGTGTTTATTGTTTCATCAACAGTCCTCTATTATCGTAATCACACTTAATATCTTTGGAACAGGGACGCTCAGCTCTATTTTAGTGGAACTGCACAAAATGATCGGAATGTTGCATGCTCCAGACAGCTACTTTTTTTCCCAACATGCCTTGTTGATTTAGACAGAGCTCGGGGGACGTTGCTGCCAATGAAAGCATGGATCAATTTTAATTTAACACCTTCTCACAACTTTGTCTTCAGTTGTGATGTAAATATTAGCTCTGATTAGCAAGGAAGTTAGTTTTTTATTGTTTCCAAAAGAGCATCGATGGCAAGACACACGAAACAAAAGCTGAAAGCTCACACCATTGTACAATTTCATGTCGCTGGAAAATTATTTGTATAGTACGTAAATTATGTAAACAAATGCTGGAAGCTTGATAGCATTGCCAGAAGCCTCCTCGGCATCCGGGTTCATGTGCCATGCACAAAATTATACTCCTTCGTTCCTAAATATTTGTCTTCTTACAAATTTCAAATGGGCATATTTTAGAGTGTAGATTCACTCATTTTGCTTCGTATGTGTACTCCCTCCGTTCCTAAATATTTGTCTTTCTAGAGATTTCAACAAGTGACTACATATGGAGCAAAATGAGTGAATCTACACTCTAAAATATGTCTATATACATCCATATGTAGTTGTCCATTTGAATCTCTAAAAAGACAAATATTTGAGTAGTCACTCGTTGAAATCTCTAGAAAGACAAATACTCTGGAGTATATTTAAGAAACGAGGGGGTAGTGCACAGCCGCATGGGAGACTCAGACCGGTCGTTGCGCCGCATTAATAGTGAGTAATGAGCAGTCAAATCATAAGCCCCACCTTTCCCACTGTAAGTTGCTCGGAAGAAGCAACCATCAATACGCTCTTCTTTGAATCCGCTCATACTACTCCATCTGTCACTCTTTATAGAGCGCGCTTCAGAAAATGAGAAAATCTCTGGGACCAAGGCGACTAGCGATCGGCCTGAAAAATAGCATTCGTAGTTATAGCACGACGTCTATTACTAGAGGAAATAATGCGTACACACATGCATGCAGTGCTTTCACCCCGGGTAGACACATGCATGCACTTACTCCACTCCGTAGTACTACATCGAGAGAAAATTGCGATTACCACACCCTAATTAATTGAGCATTAAACCAAACGCGTCTAAAGTCTCTCTGGTGGTGGAAATGCATTGAGAGAAATGCATCACAATGAAGCGCGCCCTGTAAACTGTGACGGAGGGAGGAGTAGTATGAAGGTGCAAAACCAAGTACGCGTATGGCCAGTCAGTCAACGCACCTCCTCTTAGCATATCACTGACATGTGGGATCGGAGTGTGAGCAAACCGATCTCAATTGATGGCAAAATGGCCAACCCGCCGTTCCTTAAGAGAGACGAGGAGCGAGAACACACATACGGGCTCGCACGGAGGCCAAGATATATTCGAGCATGATTGATCGATATCATCATTACATGTTGGGCTGCCGTTTTCCGCCCTTCTCCGGAATAAATGTGTACTTTATCAAAGATTAAGAAAAATAAGAGTACAGTGGCTCCACCATGCGGTTCTAGTAGTAGTACTACTCGTACTACTAAACCTTGCGCTTGGCTCTTCGCCTCTTCGTGAAGTCGAACAATGATGGTACTCCGCATGTTCGGTACTACAGTGTATGCCTCTGGCAATCTAACACCGAATGAACTGATGCATGTCCACCGCCTGAGCGAGGGTACGTTGCATTAGTCAAAAGGCGTAAGCGAGCTTCACCTTGTCCTGCAAGCTTCTCCTCGTTCTGCGAGTTGACGGGACACACCAACAAGTAGTGCTAGTCCATACTCCCTCCTTTCCGGTTAATATGGCTTAATCTTTTTTGCAGGTAAATGAGAGAGCTTTATTCATATATAAGCATTCTTAGGACGATCAGCCAAGACACTGGTCACTAGGAAGCGAGGTACCCCGCAAAATAAGAAGTAGGAAGCGAGGTGTTTCATCAAGCCAGCTCTCGGCCACATTCAAAGTGCAGCAAGCACGGTTCGCACAAAGATGCGCCGCAAGGTTTGCTGACCTGTTTACATGTTGAATAACAAAAAAAAGAGGAAATATTACCGAGCGCTCCTATTTGTAACAGGATATGAGCCAGAATTAAGCGAGAATTGTGGCGAGTGTTCCATGCAATCAACTTCCATTATCACATGCGAGAACCCTCGAAGAGAACCAAATGTGTTGAAGATTGCTTTATCACCTTTTAAAAATATAATAAGAGTGCAGACGCTCCTCCATCCGGTTCCTAGTACTAGTATAGTACCTCTATAGACTATAGTAGTAGTACTAGTAAACTTTGCGCTTGGCTGTTCACCTCTTCGGGAAGTGCAGCAATAATAGTGTATAGTGTATGCTTCTCGCAATCTGACACCGAATTAACTATTGCACGTCCACCGCCTGAGCGAAGGACAGCTTGCATTAGTCAAAAGTTTCTCCTTGTCCTGCGAGCCACCGCGCGCAAGTTTCACTACAAAAAAATAAGACACATCCGTGACATTTTGGGCCGAACGAAATTTTTTTCTGTCATACATATGACACTTCTATGACGATAATTGTGACAAACCCCGGTATCATCATAGATGTGGTGGGGTCCTACTTCTATGACAAAAAATCATGACAGAAAATGGGCTTTTCGTCCTGGACGGGCCGGAGACGCAGCTACATGACATTCTTTGGGCCGTCCATGACGGAAAAAACCATGGTAGAAGCGAGGGCGAGGAAAATTTCGGGGAGTTCCCGGTTACGGTGGGAGGTCGGGGGCCGAGCGATGCGCGTTTCTCTCGTACACGTACGCGCATGTGTGCGAGGCGTTGGCACTAACTGAACCCGAGCGAGGCGTTGGGCTCTAACTGAACCCGAGCGATTGCACTGCAGGCTACGCGTTACTGAACCCGAGCGATCGATCGATGGCTGTTAACTGAACCCGATCGAGCGATTCCTTCGCTACTGCTGCTAACTGAAGCCCATCAATTGGATGAACAGTGAGCGTTGCGGGGGGGGGGGGGTGGATGAACAGTGAGTGGTGGCGTTGCCTCTGGATGAACAGGACCCCGTGGTGTGGAGGGCTGGATGAACAGTAGACGGTGGAGGGGTAGTTGAACAGGACCCCGTGGTGTGGAGGGCTGGATGAGCAATAGACGGTGGAGGGGTGGTTGAACAGGACCCCATGGTGTGGAGGGCTGGATGAACAGTAGACGGTGGAGGGGTGCCCGTGGAGGGGTGGTTGAACAGGACCCCGTGGTGTGGAGGGCTGGATGAACAATAGACGGTGGAGGGGTGGTTGAACAGTAGCCGGTGGAGTAGCGCGCGGTGGAGGCTGGATGAACAGGAGCCCGTGGAGGCTGGAGGAGGTCGACGGTAGCCCGTGGAGGCTGGAGGAGGTCGAGGGTGGAGATGAACAGTATCCCGTGGAGTCCCGTTTTGCGGTACGCCACACCCCTCCCGATGAACAGGACCCCCGTTTCGACCGTAGGAGGTCCGTTTCGTCTGTTTTGCGGTACGCCACACCCCTCCCGATCAACAGGACCCCCGTTTCGACCGTAGGAGGTCCGTTTCCTCTGTTTTGCGGTACGCCACACCCCTCCCGATCAACAGGACCCCCGTTTCGACCGTAGGAGGTCCGTTTCCTCCGTTTTGTGGTACGCCAGACCCCTCCCGATCAACAGGACCCCGTTCCGAACGTAGGAGGTCCGTTTCCTTCGTTGTGCGGTACGCCAGGCCTCGTTTCCATCGCCTGTTCCGTCCAAGCCCTCCCGATGAACACGACCACGCATTCCGTTCCGACCCAGCCGGTGGCTCCCACGCGTTCCGTTGCCTCCCGATGAACATGACGCATTCCGTTGCCTCCCCATGAACACGACGCATTCCGTTGCCTCCCCATGAACACGACGACGACGCTGTTTCTCCGTTCCAACGCAGCCATGTCAACGAGCCCTCGCCGTACGTATGCGCGAGTAGGCATTCGAGACCCCGCCCGTATGTACACATACGTGGCCGTATTTTCTTTCTTGCACCCTGGCCGCTGTACGTACGTGTACATGCTACGTGCGCGCCTCTACTACGACACGTGCGCGCCTCTACATCCACCAGTATATATGTACGTACACGTTCACGACCAGAATGACAACGCTACGTACGCTTCGACCAGGTGGGTCCCGACTGTTAGGCACTTCCTTGCGTGCGAAGATGTAGCTGGTGGGTCCCAGCAGTCAGGGGGGCGAATCGTTTTGTTTTTTTTTGCCCGGACGCACTTCCTTGCGTGCGAAGGTGTAGCTGGTGGGTCTCAGCAGTCAGGGGGGAAACGTTTTTTTCGCGAAATACGGTGGCCCGTCCGGTGGGTCCCCGCTGTCAGGTGGAGGAATAATTATTTTGCGCGTAATAAGGAGGCACTTCCTTGCTGCGGCCGTGGACCCAGCTGTCAGCGTCTCCACGCACAGTACTCTTCCGATGGAAGTCGGTCGTTGACCACATTGACCACGCCGCGCCGAGAGCACCACGGCGGTGGATGACGGCGAGGCCTAGGAAGGGGACGACACGGAGGAAGGGAAGACTCGGCAGTTGTTTCCCACGCGGAGGGGAGTACGACTGTACGAGGGTTTACTGGTTCGTCTGCCGTCGCTGGAGAATAACAGCTGGTGTGGGTGAATAGAGGGATGGCTAGGCCAGCGATGGGAGTACGGTGGGGCGGTGAGGCCTGCGCGGCAGCACAGCCGGCCGCGGGGAGGAGGGAGCAGGCAGTCCCGCCGGCGCTTGTTTGAGCGGTTGGAGCAGGAAGAGCAGAGATTGAAGAAGCACGACGGCCGTTGGATGGACATCCAACAGTCAGTGCTTGTGCGTCAACCTTTTTTTAGGAAAGCCTCAAATCTGCGGAGAACAGCATACAGCCCATCTGCCATTATTTCTAATAATTTACAGCCCATTTGCTAATTCTTAAGGTTTTTTTGAGCCCATATTCTTTTTGTTAGCATTACAGCCCATATTGTGGCCACGGTTAAAAAGTTATACGAAATTTTGCATATTTCGGTGCGGTCCGAACTGTTTTTAATCCCGAAATGTCGACTCACATTCAAACTGATTTTAAAAATAAATGTATATCAATATAAAATCCAACAAATTCTCCACGCATAAAAATTAATGTAATTTAAAATCATGAAATGAAAAAAAGATATTTGAAACTAATTGCCGGTTTAATGTGTTTTAAAAATGTACAGCCCATTTCTCATTACTGATGGGCCATTTTCTCGGCCAGCCGAATGAAAGCTCTCCTCGTCTTGAAAGATTTGCAGCCCAACAGGCCTGACAAAGCGACTTACTTGGCAAATCACAAAAAACTGGGCTGTGGCCGTGGACCCAGCTGTCAGCCTCTCCACGTACAGTACTCTTCCGATGGAAGTCGTTCCTTGACCACGTTGACCACACCGCGTGGAGAGCACCATGGCGGTGGACGACGGCGAGGCCTAGGAAGGGGACTACGCGGAGCCGGGGAAGACGCGGCAGTGGAAGCCCGCGCGGAGAGGAGTACGAGGGTTCACTGGTTCGGCTGCGGTGTGAGGCTGCCGTCGCCGCAGGGCCTGGCCAGCGGTGGGAATAGTAGGGGTGGTGAGGCCTCTACGGAAGCACAGCCGGCCACGGGAGGCAGGAGCATGCGGCACGACCGGCGCTGCTTTGGGCGGCTGGAGCAAGAAGACCAGAGGTTGAAGAAGCACTACGGCCGTTGGATGGACATCGTACGGTCACTGGAGCTAGAATCGTTCATATTGACTAAGTTGACAAAGCCCTTCGTCCCCGTCAACTTAGTAGGCCCACAAGTCAGCCTCCCACCAAGGTGGGTCCCAGCTAGCCGGGGGAGTATTCATTTTTTTGTGTGTAATAAGGAGGCACTTCCGGTGGGTCCGAGCTGACAGCGGGGGGAACTTTTTTGCGAAATACGGTGGCACGTCCGGTGGGTCCCAGCAGTCAGGGGGAAACGATTTTTTTCGCAAAATACTGGTGGCCCGTCCGGTGGGCCCCCGCTGTCAGGTGGAGGAATAATTATTTTCCGCGTAATAAGGAGGCACTTCCTTGCAGCTGCCGTGGACCCAGCTGTCAGCCTCTCCACGTACAGTACTCTTCCGATGGAAGTCGGTCGTTGACCACATTGACCACGCCGCACCGAGAGCACCACGGTGGTGGACGACGGCGAGGCCTAGGAAGGGGACGACGCGGAGCCGGGCAAGACGCGGCAGTGGATGCCCACGTGGAGAGGAGTACGAGTGTTCACTGGTTCGGCTGCGGTGTGAGGCTGTCGTCGCCGCAGAATAACAGGGGGTGTGGGTGAGTGGAGGGATGGCCTGGCCAGTGGTGGGAGTAGTATGGGGGCGGTGAGGCTTCCGTGGTAGCACAGCCCGCCACGGGAGGCAGGAGTAGGTGGCACGACCGGCGCTGCTTTGGGCGGCTGGAGCAAGAAGACTAGAGGTTGAAGAAGCACTATGGCCGTTGGATGGACATCATACGGTCAATGGAGTATTGAGTAAGTTGACAAAGCCCTCCGTCCCCGTCAACTTAGTAGGCCCACAAGTCAGCCCAACAATATGGTGGGTCCCAGCTAGCAGGGGGTATTCATTTTTTTGGGCGTAATAAGGAGGCACTTCCTTGCGTGCGAAGATATAGCTGGTGGGTCCGACCTGTCAGCGGGGGGAATGTTTTTTTTGTGAAATATAGAGGCCCTTCCTGTGGGTCCTAGCTGTCAGGTGGAGGAATCATTATTTTGCGCGTAATAAGGAGGCATTTCCTTGCGTGCGGCCGTGGACCCAGCTGTCAGCCTCTCCACGTACAGTCCACTTCCGATGGATGTCATTCATTGACCATGTTGACCAGGCCGTGCCGAGAGCACCAGGGCGGTGGACGACGGCGAGGCCTAGGAAGGGAACGACACGGAGCCAGGGAATACTCGGCAGTTGTTTCCCACGCGGAGGAGTACGAGGATTTACTGGTTCGTCTGTCGTCGCCGGAGAATAACAGCATGTGTGGGTGAGTAGAGGGATGGCTAGGCCAGCGATGGGAGTACGGTGGGGCCGTGAGGCCTGCGCGGTAGCATAGCCGGCCGCGGGAGGAGGGAGCAGGCAGTCCCGCCGGCGCTTGTTTGAGGGGCTGGAGCATGAAGAGCAGAGATTGAAGAAGCACGACAGTCGTTGGATGGACATCCAACAGTCACTGCTCTCATGTGTTGACTAAGTTGACAGGGCGTTGCGTGTGCGTCAACCTTTTTTATGAAAGCATACGCGTCAACCTGTAGTAGGCACACAAGTCAGCCTCAAATCTGTGGAAAACAGCATACAACCCATCTGCCATTATTTCTAATAATGTACAGCCCATTTGCTAATTCTTAAGAATTTTTTTGGAGCCCATCTTCTTTTTGTTAGCATTACACCCCATATTGTGGCCACGGTTAAAAAGTATATGAAATTTTGCATATTTTGGTGCGGTCAACTGTTTTTAATCCAGAAATATCGATTCACATTCAAACTATTTTGAAAAATAATTTATATAAATATAAAATCCAAATAATTGTCCACGCATAAAACTCAATGGAATTTAAGATCTTGTAATGAAAAAAAATTGAAACTAATTCCCGGTTTGATGTGTTTTAAAAATGTACAGCCCATTTCTGGGCAAACCGAATGAAACTCTCCTCGTCTTGAAAGATTTGCAGCCCAGCAGGGCCGATAAAGCAAGTAGGCCTTGTTTGGGTATTTCTTTTAAAAAAATAGAACTGGGCTAGCCATTTTCAGCAAGAAAAAAACACAACTGGGCTCATGATGTGGTAAACATAAATAAAACCCTGGCTAGACGGGCTACAGCTCCCGCACAGCCCCGTTGTTACCCTGATCCGTTGCTAAAACTAGTATAAATAACAACTGCTTGTTCCTCAAAAAATTCTTCGCGACTTGCTGGGTCCCTGGTGTCAGCCGCTCGTAGTGTAATTCTCTCGTTTATTGACTACGTTGACAATGGCGTGAGATCCAGATGTCCAACCATTAGGAGGAACCATATTTTTGGGCTTGTACTATAGAGGCACTTGCTTGCGTACTGCCATGACGCTGGTGGGTCCCTACTGTCATCCTCTCCACGTACAGTCATCTCCTTGTTCCTCTTGGTTGTCGAGCGAACCAAGGCTGCAAGGCAGAGGATGACGGCGAGGCCTCGGACGGAACGAACAGGAGCCGTTGAAGATGCGCCGGTCCAGTCGCAGGCGGAGGGGAGTACGAGGGTTGACTGGTTCGGGCGTGGGTGCGTGTTGGGGCTGACGTCGCCGGAGAATAACAGGACGTGTGGGGGAATAGAGGGAGGGACTGGCCAACGTTGGAGGGTACGTACGGTAGGGCGGCGGAGGCGGGAGCAGGCGGAGCCGACGGGGTGGTTTGGTTTGGGCGGCTGGAGGAAGAAGAAGACAAGAGATAGAAGATACACGACAGATGTTGGATGTCAATCCAACGGCTGGTACGCAGAATCGTTTGTTGGCTGGCTAGTAAGTCGACACCACCTTGGATAGGCTATTTCCTCGCGGGTCCCAAATGTCAGAATCCAAATCTTTCATGGTCATGCAGCCTTTCCTATGAAAATTTACAGCCCATTTGATGTGCTAGTTCGAAATAAGTTTGTGGGTGCTGGTGGGGGCTAATCACTTGGCTTCTGTAATGCACAGTGAGCTCAAGCAGCCGGCGAGAGTGATGTTATTTCCCTTGGTTGGGATTTGTTACAATATTTCACTCTAAATTAAACGAATGGCAAGCCATTTGCCTTGTTTCAAAGAAAATATGACAGTCACAGCCGAGTTGAAAAGGGAAGGAACATTTAACTCCAGCTTACAAACTGTACAAAAGCACGAGGGTTAATTGTTCATCAGGTTCACACAAAAAAACCAGATTGAAAAGGGCAACAACATCTAACTCCAGCACTGTTTTCGGCAGTCACAGTCAAATGGATCGGTCAGGTCCATAGAATGAACATCCTGGGTCATAAAATTTACTGGATTATGACCACAATATGTTGTAAATAGAAGCCCGGCATGTTCAGAAGCTCTTTTGCCCACCTGAAACTCCTTTTTTTGCTCTTCGACATACCCTCCGTCAAAACCATGCTGCTGATAAACTTAAGCCTGATGGACAATAGTAACCTTGCATTTAGCAGGAAGAATGTGACAAATCTTGTGTTTGCACGGTTGGCTACATATCGTTCTAGCGTTATTGTATTCAATCGAATCTCATGAGAAGTGAGAAAATCCCGATGCTTACGAATCCACCGATTGGTTATAACTTTCTTACCCCGTCCTGTTGCCTAAATAGACATGAAGATTGAAAACAGTTAAGGTCGAGGGTCGAAAGAGCAATAGCTGAACGGTTAATTCTAGTACACTATATGCGGGCTTCCAATGTGCGTGAAATTATCACCTTTATATACAACTTCTCCAGACATGGAAAGCATTGCAGCAAGCCAATAATCTTGTTCAGATCAAAACTATTCATTTGGATATATAAGATCTTGACAGAATCCAGCACCATTGATAGGCCATCCATGGAGAAACTCTTCATTGAGCATAGAACATAATATTAGTACAAAATGTGTACTCCAAGATGATATATAAATTATGCGCAGAAATTTAAAATGCAGCTTATGGTTACAAGTGTAGATGATAATATAAAGTACCTGAAGAACTGTGGAGCCAAACACCATATTGAAATGAGCACAGAGATCATGTATTACACCCAAGGTCTCCAGTTTAGGCGCAGAGAGGACGGTTATTTGCAACGGTGAATAACTAGAATCAAGGATCAACCTTTGAAGTGGAGGGGCATCTTGGATGATGAGCTGCCATCCGTCAAAAGAAATTCCATGTCTTACAAGGTTAGGCGACTTTATTTGGAGACAACCGATTCTAACTGTGAAAACAAGCACCAAGCACTCCAGCGCAAGGCAACTAGAGTGGATGATGCTGTGCAATGAGGCCTTCGATATATGAACCCGCACAAGTGAAAGTTTCTTGAGAAATGGGAGTCGAAGGTTTAGTACCAGATTGTCTGGTAGGTAGCATAGCGCAAAGGTGGCGGTGTGAAGAGAGGACGAAAACCGCGAGATGGACATCGGTGCTGAGGGCACAAGTTCATGGCGTTCAGTATGTGGTATGTGATTTCCAGGGGAATAGTAGAGCTCAAGCAGATGTAGTTCTGTGAATTCAGGGGATTTCAGCCAGGCGTCCACCGTGCAGGGCATGGTATGCTTGCTCAGGTAGCATGACGGGATGTAGAGGTTTTGAACGGAGCCCTGGTGGGAGGAGACGATGGCTCTTGGGATTTCAAAATCATTGAAGAGAGATAGCTGATGACAGTCGAGATTAAGGGGCACAGCGCGCCATAGAGGGCGCCACCGAATTGAGAGGACTTGGGTGCGGCAGCAATCCTTGGTGGGGAGAAGCGAGATGATCTCCCCAAGGACGGCGTCCGGGAGATCGCTGATGCGGTCCACCCGAGATTCTACGGGTTCCTGGGATCCGGTGGGGGCGGGTCGCCGCTTCTCCTCGCGCTGCTGGGTGCGGGATCTACAACAGGTGTCGCCGCTGGCGGGAGCCTCATCTTCTTGGCGCTGGGGTCAGCCGACTCCATTTTCCTCGAGGGCGTCGCGTCGCGCTCACGGATTTGAGCAGAGTAACGAATGATGAGCCTAGTTGTAGTGCG
Organism: Triticum aestivum; assembly: GCF_018294505.1. Lineage (NCBI taxonomy): Eukaryota > Viridiplantae > Streptophyta > Magnoliopsida > Poales > Poaceae > Triticum > Triticum aestivum. The sequence goes on along the minus strand of NC_057808.1, from coordinate 460,783,674 downwards.
AGCGAAGAAGAAGGGGAGCTGGGGTTTTCTGTAGGAGTGATGAAGAAGGGGAGCTGGGGTTTTCTGTAGGAGTGAGGTGAGGAATTTGGGGGTACGAGTGGAGCGAGCTGACGTGAGGTGGGTGGGAGCGAGGAGGAAGAAGAGCACCCAGTGTGGATGGGCTTTTGAATTGATTTTACTATTTACTAGTGTGGATGGGCTGTTTTGTCTTGGGCCTAGAGAAACAATTACTACTAGTATAGTGGAGACACTCAACAGCTACCCAGAAAAACAATTACTACTAGTACAGTGGAGACACTCTACCGCTTCTGGCTCCTCCTAGGTCATTGAAACGTCTCCCTCTACTGAATGCCGTTATACTTTTGTTCACCGACATGCGGGCCATGCAGCGCGCGGGCCCAAATGCCATCCACCAAATTAGAAGGCAGTATGCAGGCGGAGAGTCACCCCGGTCGTAGTGCGGCAGTAACGAGCCGTCGTATCACAAAACCCCACCTCCCTGCAGTCTAAGTTTGACGGATGAAGCAACCATCATTTCACTCTTCGCTGAATCCCCTTCTCCCTCACCGTCTTCAAGAAAGGTAACACTCGCATCTGCCACTGTTCTTCTCTCCGAACGAAGGGAAGGTAAGCGGATCCGTGATGTTGGTATATTTTCGTTCAGAGAAGAAAAAAGAACTTTTGCAAAGCAGTAACCGATCCTCACTCTCTTTTTTGTTTCATTGTCATTGCGATTGTGTTTTCCTTTCAATGGTCTCCTAGTATTCGTCAGTTTCATGATGGACCAAGGAGAACCAGGCAAATATCTGCCGATATTGGAGCAGACGCGGGAGGCTGATCCCCACGAGACAGAGAGCTCCAAGAAGATGGAGGCAACCACCGAGCTGACCCTAGATACGCTCACGGCCACTACTGAGATGGTCAACGCCCCGTTTGAGGTTACAGCCCCCGTGGCACTGCAGGAGCAGTTTTCCCCCTTCAAGGATGTGTCCCTCCCCCCGCTGAGCTGCCCAAGGTGATTTCCTTCTTTGCTGATCTCGATTGTGGTTTTTCATCTAAGTATGTGGTGATTTTTTATAGAAAAGGAAGTATGTGGTGAATAATAATGCAAAAAATTTTTAGCTTCGATGCCATGCTATACATAGTGATTTAAATAACTTGTGTTTCTTATACTGAAAAGTAATTCAGAATTTGTTTCTGTTTCAATTAGAGCCCTAATGCAGACAAGGATTGTGTGGTTGTACATGTCACTCGCTATGAGGCGGACGACCTGAATATACGCACTGGGAAAACAGAGTTCTTAGGCTGTTGGATCCTGGAAGCCATTTGCGGTTATACCAATGAAGAGTTGTATTCCAGCCTCACTGTTGTCAGGCGTGTTGTCCAGGGTGTACTGAAGCACAAGAAGTTCAAAGCTACTCCTTCGTTTGTGAGGCATACTGTTCTTGTCAAGCTTACGCAGGAAGATGACGTGGCATGCCTCCACAAACAAGTTTATCAGTGGCAAAGCCACAAGGTTGTCTTCATGAAGGTTCACAGGATTGAGCTGCTGCGGGACGTCCTCGATGAGGTTCATGGCAAGGTCCGTCTTGTGTCCAGCCCAAATTAGATGGAGGCATGAAATAGTTGCCCCAGCTAGTGTTTAATAGTAGTTTGGATTGTGTCTAATTATCCGAACCTTGCCTGTTATCGACCCCTCTGGGGCTAGTACTCTGTTTGAATCCGTCTATGGGAACTGCTGCTACTTTTGTGTGCCCTGTGAATCATGTGAGAACCATCGTAATTGTTGCCGAAACAGATGCGTCCTCACTAGTTTTTTCATGAATATGGCATGGTAAGACATAAGTTGTCACGGTTTATCATACGAGCAGTGTCTGTTTTGATGAAATACAGCACTCGTTCGAGAACCGTGCGCTGACGTATACATAAGTACCTGTAGACACTGTTGGTGCTACCCCACTTGTAAGCAGTTGTGCAAAACACGGCACATTGGCTCAGCTCGCTTCAACACTAGGCTATCGACCAGCTAACAATCAACAATCCGTTGTCTGACATATAATCAACTATGTATCTTGTTACAGTGGTTCATGCAGTTAATTGAGGCCACAATGTAATAAATTCCAAACGTTCACACGCTAGTCCAGCGCTCATGTGGAACACTCACATTAAACTCGTCTTCATAAAAAACTTGAAAAGCATAAGCTAAGCAATTTTATACATCTCAATGATTCATAGAACATAACAAACATATACTAGTTCACAGCAAAAGACACAGTTGTGAGAAGGTTTACAAATCAGGAAAAAACAAGCAAGGCTTCTCTGAGCAAAGGGCCTCCCGGCAGGCTTAAATTTCCTGGAGTTCAGTCTGGTTTTTTCTTGTTGCCACCATTCAGGGTTAGGTTCTCTCATTCCAGAATAACCAATTATAATTGTGGTCTCAGCTGGAATGCTGAACTGAACCATGCAGTGTATTGACCAGCTGAAATGCTTGTGCATTCCACTAAATTTAAGCACCGTTATTTGCAGAAATAAGCAGACCACAATGCCTCTTGTCCGTGCACCTGTCCAAAAAACCGCCGTGCAGCCGTGCCAGCTAGTCCTCGGTCCATGGATGAACTGGTAGAAAGTGCATTCCAGACTAGGATGCAGTTGTTTTCGCTCGTCCCTGCACTGCAATCAGGAAGTAAAACGTACGAATCAGCTTCTTTTAGATTGCGTTGGTCATTCTACCTTAGTTACTAGTACCAATGTAGGGATACCTTGAAGACGGGAGGCTAAACGACGGCAACGAGGGATAGCCATCTCATTTTGCGCAGTTGTACTAAAACTGAGGTGTGTGCTTTTGATTGCGCGGATAGAAACGATACGGAGACAGACATCCCAAAACGATATGGAGACAGACATCCCTGTTTGTGCAAATACGAAATACGGTTATTTAAACAGTGACAGATATTACTACTTTCCCCCGTTTCCTCTTAGAACCAAGTCCTAGATTCATGCTACCGCTTTCCCACTTTCTTCCCTGTTTGAACCAACGCTTTGAGTCGACTGTATGAACTAGCTTTACTTCTAATAATAGTAGAAGTCTAGGTGGCTTTGGAACAGTGGACGGAAGTAGAAAAGGATCCACACGAAGGGAGCTGGGGCAGTAGAGAAAGGCAGGTTTCGAAGGAATATATACCTGAGGGTCGTCGGCATGTGGCAAAGACGGCGTCGGGAGGCCGCATCTTGGCCACAATACCGCAGGGAGGAAGAAGGGGTCAGAGGCCCTCCCGAGCCGGCGCTCTCTCGAAGAGAACGGCACGGCCGCCGATCGGGACGCGCGGGCAGCCGTTGGTCTCCTCCCTCGCCGCCGACGACAGCGTGAACAATGCACCTACACCCCAGCCCCGATCGAGGTTGTCCGGCCGGATTTGTGACCAGCCGTGAGCTGAGAGAGAGTGTGGCCGCCTATGTGTTGCTTAGATCTGGAGAGCATGAGAGAGTGAACGAGAGGAACCCTAGTAAAGCAAGCGCTAAGGCTCCTGCTTTTATATATAGTGGAGTGATTTTGTTGTACCAGCTTCAAAAAAATGCGCTCCTACGTGTACCCGCGAGTGGGTGTGAGAGAACTAGTGCGTGCGTGCACCGCTTCTCTTCGTGAGAGTACAATATACTATGCCCAAAGAACGTTCGCCGCAAGAGTAATAGTATAAGTGTGTGACGTGTGAGCCAAAATAAAATGTGCGCGCCGTCTTTTGTTTTTTAGAAGTTCTGAGGGTAGGGTGTGAAGAGCACATATGTGTGTGACGTCTACCTGCAGATAGACGGTGGGTGCGACGTGCGAGTCTGCGAGAGGACTCGGGAGAGTCGTGACTCATGAGGGTGCATGTGCATGAGAGAGAGGGGGGCACGTATCAATGCAATGCATGTGTCCGTAAATCATTATCCGACAAACGTTCGCCACAAGCCTTTTCCTGACGAACGCCGTAAGAACCGTTAGATTGGCATCCGACAGTGTCAGTTTTGCCATGTCATTTAACAGAACAGCCACTCCTCCTACACACAAATCTTCCATGTGAGTGTTAGCAACTGCCGTATGCTCCCTCCGTTCCGAAATGTAGTGCATATAGCTTTATTGAAAATTCGAACCTCGCAAACTTTTACCGAGTTTTCGTGTACCAAATTGCACATGTAGAATACCATGTATATATCATTTCATTCATCTTCGAGAGGTAACTATAAAGATGGGTGAGGAGTCTACAAAGAAAGACCATCGTATCACCCGCAGCAATTTCAAGCATCCTTTAGTGTCAATGAATATCATAGGAACTCTATATGATATGATTTTTATAGGATTTTTTCCTTTAAAGCCAATTGGTTCATAGGAATAGATTCATATACTCCACATTTCAAAGGAAATAAACATGATATCATTTCTATAGCTTTAGAGCCACTTGGTTCATATGAATGGATTCCTATACTTCCTTAATTTCAAAGGAAAATAAACATTAGCGTATATTCAATAGAAAAGTTCCTATGATATGAACCAAATTACATCTCTTTTCTAATCCCTCCTCATAGGAATTGAGATACATGTCATCTCTAGATTCAATAGAAAAGTTCCTATGATGTGAACCAAATGACATCTCTTTTCCAATCCCTACTCATAGGAATTGAGATGCTCCATGTCATCTCTTTCCCTACAACTTCCATGTATACATCTTATATTCCTAAATAGATAGTACAACCCACTAGTAGCTTTTTCCCAAAACATGCAACTATGGCACAAGAACTATATAGTGTGCCAATAACTTTGAAAGATGGTCGCTGGATGAAGCTAACCCGACAGTGCGGAGATAGGCAAATCCGAGCACTACTGGCCGTTGGATATCATCAACATTCCACCAGATCTGCCACATGTACAATTTAGAAGACTCCATGGTTGAACGTAAGCATAATGCACAAACCTCAAAACACAAGCACTTCTCCTTTGTTCTAGAATCTTCTGTATCATAATTGATTATTTTTTCTAAATGAATTGCCATTATTTGTTTTTTACTTTATGATTTACAATGCACAACCCCATGAATCTTAACATTTTTATAAAACTAATTGATTTTGAATGAGATGAACTATAAGAACTAAACGAACATCTACATCATGCATATATGACTCAAAGCTTTACATGCTATAGTGTGTATTTATTCGTAATTTGGTTTTGAAATCTCATGCGTTCAATACATGTGTACCTTACTAGTTTTGAGTAGAGTAGCAAATTTCACGCGGCCCCGGGTATATCAAAATGCAGGGCCCATGCATCATTGCCTTTCGGTCGAACCTACGTCCACAATTTTTTGTACGTACTATATCTCCACTGGTCCCCGAACCCAAAATGCTGCCTCGTTCCCGTAAAACCAAGCGGCCCACACATATTTAAGGCGTCGACTCGAACCCGTTTACTACGACGTGGCCCCGCACGCCGTAGTACTCCTACAAACCCTACCGCCGCACTCATCATCGGTTTTCTTCAAGAGGACGAGGGAGAAGCCGATTTGTAGTGGAGGCGCTTTCAAAAAAAGGATCTGTAGTGGAGACCCCTACCCTAGGGTGCCCTAGGTAGCTGCTGCACACATCATTGTTTTCTCTTTTCTTTATGCTCTTGCGCCCTAGAGTGAAATGATGGTTGCTTCATCCGTCCAGCTTAATGCGGGAAAGGTGGGGCTTTGTGATTTGACCCCTCATCGCTCATTTTCTACTACTGCGGCGCTACGACCGGGGTGCCTCCAATTCCAACCGCTCCTCCGAACTGTAATTTGGTGCATCGCATGTGGAACAAGACGGTGGATGAGACACATGTCGGCCAAAGGGGTCCTGTTAAGTGTGTCGCCATTTCGTGTGTGGACTTACCCTGCTTGAGTTGCTACGCCAACACGACAGGAGCAGCCTACCACTTGGTTTTGCTCTTGGTGAATCCCGACTATATTGATCTAAAAAGATACGTGCTGAACTACCCTCTCCGTCTCGGTTTTTTTATTTTTAGGCATCTCGGTTTATAGGGCCAGCACGTAGTTCTAGGTCATCCATTTGACTAACTAAATATGAGTTACTATGTCACAAAAAGTATATCATTGGATTCTTAAGCGGATGTAGTTGTATTTAAAAGTCAAGGGAGGGGCTTTTCCTGAGCGGTAGGCGGGGCAGTTCCGCCTAGTCGGTTCGACAGAGACGCGAGAAGACGAGGGAGTAGGCTGCTGCAAACGTAGGGCTGTGTGATTTGACTTGCCATTATCATTTTAATTGCGGCGCTACGACCGGCGTGAGTCTCCCGATTCCTGACCACCTACTCCCATACAGGTGCCTCTCCCAATGCTCCACCATGTAGTAGAGGCTGGCTCTTGCATGAGATCCCACTTCTCCACTTTTTCCTTGCCTCTCTTTCCTCCACATATGCAAAAATGCCATGTAAAGCGCACTATTGTACTTACTTTTACTTGCTCCTACAGGTGCTTAAGCTTGCCACATAGGCATAAAGTCTGATTTTGCAAGTTAATCAAGAAGAGAGAGACTAGTTTGGTGACCCAAGGAAGAAACGGTGCTAAGTGCGTGTACCTAGGTGAAAAGACAATTTTGAGTCTATAGCTAATTAAATGAAGCAAACTTAGCAACACCATTTCATTGGAAGAGGTCACGCCTTGGCAAATGCAATAAATGCTAGATGTTGAGTACACCACAGTCCTGGGATGAGAGAAGGATCTAAAGGACGAAGAGAGGAAGAAGCCCGCCGTGATCCAGGTTTGCATACATAACGTTTGCTTGGTCTACCACATATGCCATGCCGACGTTGCGTGCCAGGATTTTAAGAACTTCCTCAAGGACAAAACAGTGAAATTCGTTACTGTAGACTTTAAGAACGACAAAGAAGTCCTGGGTCGGATAGGCCTCATTGTAGGCAACCCCTTCGACCTCCAGAAGAATCGGCTGGTGCCCTCTCGTCAGCCTTCAATGCTGACCCTGGCAGGAGCCATGGTTCATCCTTCGTACCGTAAACTTGAGAAACCTCATTACACGTTTCATCGTCATGCATGGCAGTGGAATGTACTAGATATAGACCACATCCACTACGCTGCAATGGATGGCTACCTTTGTTTCAATATCTACAAGGGTTGGATGAAGAGCAACAGCCAAGTGTGCGGTTCAAGCAAAGAAGTATCGGCCAAGAGGAAGAGGGACAAGGACGAAGTCGAGGACGTGGACGAGGACTCCGAGTAAGGTGGCAGTGTCGTTGCTCATGGTGGTTCTAAACTTCTAATGCAGTGTCTACCTGATTAGTTGCATAGTTTAATTTCAGGTGTGCTTAGTTTAATTTGAGGGGTGTGTTGTGCTGAGCCCCCAGCAGAACTATGTTATGTTTCTTCTCGTTACTTTAACTCTTCAGTATGTACATACTACTAGTATTTCTTTAATAGAATTTAGCACCCAATTAAGCACGTACTAGCTTTTTTAATAGTACTATATGCATAATTTGGCGACGAGCGCTCTCTATATTTACCACCTTTTTTAATTTCAATTTTTGCTCCATGGCGCAATCCATTGATAGTACTACTGTACAAAAGTATACATTTTTTAAAAGGCTAGAGTACTGTTCATCACATATATAGCCAGTTAAATTCTCAACCTAGAACGACGTGCATGCCATGTAGTAAACCGATACGGAGGAAGTATAGTAAAAATGAGGTGATTTTACCGAGCGATCGGCGGGGGAGCATGGCCTGTCATGCGGTCCCACGTGTCATGATGTACCAAGGCAATGCGCGTGTCCCTCTTGAGGCAGAAGCAATACTATGTGGTTTGAGATGATGGCGAACCGAAGTGTGAAATAATGGTTGCTTCGTCCGTCTGGGAAGGTGCGGCATTGTGATTTGACGTCTCATTGCTCATTACTACTACTGGGCCGGTACGAGTGGGGTGCGTCCCGCCTGCTATTCTGCACTATTATTTGGTGCTTGACACGTCGACCCGGTTGCTATATGTCCCACATGTCGGCGACAGGAAGTACAGAATTCATGAAAGGGAGCGTCGACGGAGGAGTATACTACATAATTCATGAAAGGGAGCGACTTAGTTTGGGAAAAAATCTATTTTTACGGAGTACGTACCCACTAGGGTTTATAGGGCTCATCTAAAAACATTCGTTTTTCCGTTTGATAAGTCTCAATTCTACTATACTAGTAGTAGTACCATTACATGTTGGATTTCGAGGTGCGTTAGATCACCCGACACAAGCAGTGTCAAGAGGAAACTAACCAGTGCATGTACAAGTTCATGGAAATTTAGTGGTCATTCATGCATTCGTTCTAATTAATGCCTCAGTAAACATAACTTCTTGAGAAAAACGAGCATACTAATTACTTGTGCAAACTACGAAATTAATTCGACCACTCACCGTCTACCTTGGTTGGAGAGATTTTGAAATTGAGCCATAAGCTGGAAAGGAGGGAGTAGTAACTTTTGTCTCGATTACTATTTGTGGCCTTGTATAGATGCAAAATGTATTTTTTTATAGTGGCCTTGTATAAATAAATGGAGGGAGTACTAACCAAAGTACGTAGTAGGGACGAGGAGTAAACGGAGGGAGTAGTAAAATTTTCTCCTCGTGCTGCAAGCCACCGCGCGCATGGGCGAGGGAGCGGGCGTAAAGGCGTACAGTACTACTACTACTACTACTACTACTACTACTACTACTACTACTACTACTACTACTACTACTACTACTACTACTACTACTACTACTACTCGTAAGCAAGCTTCACCTCATCCTGCGAGCCACCGCGCCCGTGGGCGGGGGAGACGGCGTACTAAGCAAGCTTCTCCTCGTTCTGCGAGTTGACGGGACACATCAAAAGTACTTCAGTGTATAGAGCCTTGCCTCTAAGGTAGGCCCCACATGGTTTGCCTCTTTTTTTAATTTAACATAACGCGTCAAGTCGCAATTTGTTTGTTCACCCGTGGTAGACGATCCTCCCTCCACCAAGTGGACAATCAGTACACGTGCCAAATTACCACGTGGGCTGCCTTTTTCGTACAGAAATGAGCTCCACCGTGTAGCCGCATGGGTGTGGTTGGGAAACAGACGGGAGTACGTGCGCCGTGCGTGCACCTCTTCTCTTCGTGCACGTCCCCCACCTACGTGGGTGTCAGGACCGGATTTTTCGGGATATATTTTCCCAGAAAATGATCCTTGTGCTCATCAGCCCCAGGACTACTGTTAGCTGATGAGGCACCAACTTGATACAGAAATTCCAAGCAACGTACATAATATGTAGTACAAGACCATTGTGGCCTATGAGTACAACAAATGGTTTCTAGTGGCTGATGGCGGAAGCGGTTTGTTGTTCATCTGCGTCTATGGGACTCCATTTCGCACAGGAACAGCTGACCAGGATAACTCCTATCTTCGCGAGGCTGCTATCACCTTTGCATGGGTTCCGGGGCCGTCATCGCAACGCTCTTCTCCATGCAAGAAATCTGGCCAAGACAATAGCCAGGGACAAGCCAGTGAGTACTTTTGAAAGTACTCGCAAACATTATGAACACAGGTATAACATAACAAATGGTAATCATGCTCTGAAATATTCTATGATCACAACATCAATCACGAAATAAAAATCCACGATGCACGCAAGCAGGTTATTCATATACGACATGAATATGCAATAAGGGAGTAGAAATAGAATGCACCGATCGGGTGTCTGAAGCAACGCCTCGAAAGGATAATAAGATAAATCATGCCTTAGTCGGGCGTCTGAGCGACACCACATAAAGGGCTTATAAATGAAAGAAACAACAAGCATGCCACAGTCGGGCGTCTATGCGACACCACATAAAGGGCTTATAAATAATAGAAATAACAAGCATGCCACAATCGGGCGTCTGTGCGACACCACATAAAGGGCTTATAAATAATTTAAATGACAAGGATGCCACAGTCGGGCGTCTGAGCGACACCACATAAAGGGCTTATAAATAATAGAAATAACAAGCATGCCACAGTCGGGAGTCTGAGCGACACCACATAAAGGGCTTATAAATAATAGAAATAACAAGCATGCCACAGTCGAGCGTCTGAGCGACGCCACGTAAAGGGCTTATAAATAATAGAAATAACAAGCATGCCACAGTCGGACGTCTGAGCGACGCCACATAAAGGGCTTATAAGAGAATGATCACAGTGAATATCCAGGAGGTAGAACCGTCCCAGGGATACTCAATAATTCAAATAATGTAAATGGTTAGTGCATAATAATAGTGATCATAATCATCAAGAGTCACAAGTCATGATCCATGTTCTGGTTTAGCAATTTTTCCTCCGAAGACCGACACTAAGACCGACACTTGACCCATCCCAGACTGTAGTCCTTACCCATGGACACGGCTATTCAAATAGATGTATAATCTCTGCAGAGGGTGTACTCTTCACCCACAGGTAACGGATTTCTTTAGTCCATCGGGACTAATTCCGTCTACGGTCTTTTAATTGAAAACACACCTAACCGCACACACCAGCCTAACTTACCGGTGTCTGGAATCACCCAGTACACCTGTTAAGCAAAACTCTAAGTGGGGAGGCTACAACCTCGCGTAGTATGGGATCACAAAATTTATACCGCACGCAAACTAGGGGAGCTACCCCTTCGGCTACAACCGAAACACCCTTGCCCCCGGACCAGGTGGCATGCCTACCGGATGCCTCCAGTATCTTCCACCATGGCCTCTCTGTACGGTGTGTGCTAGGTAAGGGGTTGACAACTTACTGAACCGTACCCTACCTATGGCAGGGACAAGTGGTAGTACGAAACAAGTATGGGGGTTACTGGAACAAGACTCGATCTATGGTCGACTCAGGAGGTTTAAGTATCCCCTGCATGATTAGCATAGCAAATATATATCAACCAACAGACAGAATCACCACTCATCATACCTCATCATGCCATACCGGACACAACCGTCTTGACGAGGAACTAGAGACAAGCTCGTGTCTACCGAAGACAGAGACTTTCCCGGCTTCCTTCCGGTAGGCATGAAAGGCATACAAAGATGATTACTATCACAAGCATATCCATTTCTAACAGCAAAGAATCTTCATTATGCACTCATGCGTATGATTGTATCGTCACATAACATAACGAATGCTCCATGTCAAGGTGGTGTTGTAACCGTGTCAAACATCACACAAAAATATTATGCCAGGGTTCAGAATGCTTGCCTTCAAGTTGTGGAGAGGCAGGGTGCATCCCAAAAACTTTTTGAAAGTTTTCTTCTCTCTCCAAAATCCTATTTTGAGAAAATTTAAATTAACACATAATTTTAAAACAGTACAGAAAAGGTGTCTGGAAAATTTTCAAATAAATATGAAAATAAACTAGACAGAATTTGAGAAACAACAAAAGAAGAATCAAGTCATTTGGACTTATATTTAAAAAGTTATGGCCAGTCAAAGTTTAGTCAAATTCTATTTTTAAAACAAAACAGAAAAGAAAACGTTTCGGACGAAATACGCTATCGAGAGGGGGACACGTACTTCGGGCTTTACGCCTCCACTTAACCGACGCGGGCCGACCCGTGGGTCACTGACAGTGGGCCCCTTGGGTCCACTGGTCAGGTTTGACCTGTCGTCCCCGCCTTCCTCTCTTCTGGCCGAACGGAGGCAGAGCTCCGGCGATCGCCGTCGGTGAACGGAGGCTCCTCGCGGGGTTCTGATGGTGGGGATGTATCCGCCAGTCCAGGGTGGTCCACCCGGTGGTTGCTGGGCTGGCGGGAGTGGAGGGGGTCGCCGGCGGCGAGCTCCGCAGCGGACGGTGGTTCTGGTGGATTTGGGCTTCGAGCTACGGTGGCTCCCGATCAAGGCTGAGGTGCTGGGTAGCTCCGCACGGTCGAGGGGACGAGGATGGGAGCACGGGAGGGGGTTAGGGCCTCGGTCTTGGCCGGATTTCACCGGAGTTTGGCGGCGGCCGAACCTGCCGGAGGTGAGGAAGACGACCTCCTCCCGTCGACCGCTGACTGTGGGGGCTCTAGAGAGGAGGTATGAGGCTGCTTGAGGGCCTGGACGAGCTCGGGGGCTCCTTATATAGGCAGTTGAGGTCGGTTCCGCGGCGGGTGGAGATAGGATCGGCGAACCGACGTTCTGTAGCCTGCAGGACGACGTGGCGGCGACGAGCGCTAGTGGACGAGCTCGCGGATAAGCTTGGACTGCTCCAGAGGCGAGCTGGCGAGCGGCTGTGGCTCGGGCGGCGCCGTCCATGGCAGGGGCCTGCCGCAGACACCAGCGTGCCGCCAAGGGGCTCTGACAGCGGCACTGTAGGGTGCCAGGGGGAAGCTTGGAGCGCTCTGATGTGTGGACGAGGACGGGCGTGGCTGTGCAGGCGAGCAAGGGCCAGGGGCGGGACGCGGTGGCTCGGGTGCGCGCATGCAAAACGTGCGCTCTGGGCGTGCCCAGAGCACGCACGCCAGGCGCTCGATGAAATGACAACGCGTGATAGAGGGCTCCAATCCACGTGGGGTTTAACAGTGTGGAGCTATAGACTAGTGTAGAGCCCTGAGACATGCTGGTTAGGCAAAGCAAGCAGGTTCCTAATGTGAACTAGAAATTATGCCAAATCTGGCCATGCACTTAAACTGTTTGGTGAAATGCCAAGGGCATCTAGGCATCTCTTCTGCTGGCCAAAGTCTCCAGATCAAAGTCTCTTTAGATGTAGGTGAGGGTGGCAAGGTTAGTTTGTCAAAAACAAAAACTTGTTAGTGCAAGTTTTTGAGAAAACCAATTCTGGACAGAAAGTAAAGGGCATAGTTTCATGGACCAAAAATACTCCAATGGGTCCATTCTCCTGGACTTAAGGGTTTTGCAGGGAGGACTATAAGCAGGAGAAAGAATCAAGGGTAAAAGGGCAAGTTAAAATATGGTTGCAGTAGAAAATATCGAACCGAGCCAGAGAGCAAAAGAGGATGTTTTGCTCAAATTTTTCAAAGAACACTCATGGGTTTTTGCATAAAGTTGAATTATATGCATCTACTGACATCTTCAAACACTTGGAAGAATTTTTAAAGAAATATTTAAATAAGTTGTAGTGCAAAATTACCAACTGGACCAGATTTGAAAATTTGGTGTAGAGCTCAAAATCTCCAATGACCAAAAGATATTTTTGCATAAAAGTGATGTGGAAACAAGAGATGACATCCCCAAATTTTGGTTGAAATTTTAAAGAAGTATTTGAAAGGGTTACAGTGCAAAAGAGGCTCCACAAATATGAAAAATCATTTTTAGAAGAATAAAGCTCAGGAAAAACAATTATGCAAATAAACCCACTGATAAAAGAAATGTTTTCTTGAGAGGGTATACAAGTCCAATAATATTTTTGGAAGGTTTTCACTTGGGGTAAAAACTTCACAATATCAAAGAAAAGAGAGGTTCTGAAATCAAAAGATAAATCCAGAAAATAAAAATTTAATTTCCTGGCAAAATTTTAATAAACAAAATATGGTTAAATTTTTGGGGTGTTACAGTGGGTGTGTGTGAGAGAGATACAAACCTAGACATAATGCGCCGTCCATCCCCATGCCTCCGCCCAGTCCGACCACCAGTCACCACCACGCCCCACTCCTCCTCACCTTATCTCTCATCTTTCTCCCTCCATTTTTATATACAAGGGGCCACTATCAAAATTACAATTTGCAGATATACAAGGCCACTAACACTAATCGATAAAATATTAATGGTGTTTGCCTCGTGGTACTAGCAATGGAGGACATTAAAAACCCTTGCATGCATGCGGGAGTTTGTAAAAAAATGCATCTTGATGTTCCGTGCAATGCACGGGCATCTTGCTAGTCCATGAAAACAACACATGCCAAAATTCCACGGCGAACGAGGGATTTGAAACAGTTGGGAGGGGCTGTTTGGATCTTGCCCGGGGTAGCCAAAATATTGGCGACCCTTTTGTCCACCGGTGCCTTTGCCACCGATGAACGAGGAATGGCTCGGGTGCTCATGCTGTCATGCATCCTCCAGCGCGCATGTTGGAGACGAGCTCGCACGAGCTGTGTTTTTTGTCCCACAACGCCGCCCGAGCCGCCCGCAGACCGACCGGCGACCCGCAAATACGCCATCCAACCGTAGCCGCACACATTATGACAGCAACTCAACTAACCGAACGAAATTCACGCAAACACATAGACAAACTGATATTTCATATAAACAACGACGGAAATCATATAAAATACCGGATTTTCATACAAACATGACGGATTTCATTACATTCAAATGAACTATGCGGTGCTAGTTCTGGACAGCACAGGTATATAATACCTGGCCAAAATGGTCGCCCACCATCGATTTGTGTTCCTCATGTCCGGCAGCACGATCACCGGACTGCCGGGAGCCCCGGAGGTATATGCTTCAGCGCAAAGGATGGCTCGCTTCCCCACTGCCCAACTGATATCATTGGCTGGTGCCGAAGATGATGGTGGCCGGCACCGGTTCGAGTTCATCACCGGCCACTACTTCGCCATGGCCGGCACCGGCTCGAGTTCATCCTAACATTCCCCTCTTCCATGGAGCCCATGCGGGGTCGACGAAGGTCCTCGCAACAAAAGGATCCGGCAAGACACCTGTTGTGTACGCCGGCGTCGCCTCCGCGGTGGCCTTCATGGGACCCAAGCGGCGGCGGCCTCCCGTGTTCTACTTCTCCTCGATGATGGCGGCGGACACGGAGGCGCTGGCCACCGACTCGTCGCTCTCTGTGCACCTGGCTTCTGTCGCTGCTTGCATGGCGCGGCCGCCGGCATGGCAGTCTCGGCCACAGAAACGGGAGACGCGGTACGAGGCGGCGGCGTGGACGGCAGCAACGACGCCCGTGCGCCGCTCCTTGTCGAGCTGGCCTGGAGCGGCGAGTTGCTGAACCGCGCATCGGCTTGGTGCGGCAACTGGCTGCGTCGGGCAAGGGGAGGGAGGTGGATCAGCGAGCTGCATAGCTCATATCCGGCGGGCTACCCAACCGGCTTGGATGCGGAATAACTACTCTTCGTAAGCCATTGTAAGAGTGGACAAAATGGTGGAGGAGATAGGGGAGCGGCGGAGGTGTGCGATTCTTGGCCGGTGTTTGGCCTCGTTTAAATAGGAGATTAAATAGACGGCGGACGGGAGGAGCTCGGCCGGCATTGCATTTAACGCCGGCCCGGTCATGAACGGACGTGTGTCCAGAGTGGGTTTCTCGGCTTCCACACGGGCGGGTTTCATGGAGGCATTTTAATGCGGCATGGAGGCGTGTTCAGCCGGGCGTGCCGCGAGTGGCGCCCTCGAGTCTGACCTAGGACACCGCGGCCGTTCTTCCACTGACGTGTGGGCTCTTTGGGTGCATGGCATGCATGTTAGTGATCCAACGCAGGCAGCGCACAGCAGAGGAACCTTTGGTGGGCCAGGGCGGTCAGAAGCGGGCATTTCATAAACCGATGATTGTTCATTGAGTGTGACGTCATCTTTTTCATGTAGATAAGCCTACTATGTTGATAGCCCGTTCGATACGTTGTGATTCATAAAGACCGCTGCAAACATCAATGTTCTGCTTATCACAGATAAGATTGATTAATACCCGTAACAATCCATGTCCTTAACAAAGGGTGCATGCACGTATAGGTTGAGCGTGTGTCTTGCGTCGTGTGCTGTGTGCATGCAGGCGTGCGAGTGTTGCGTGCGTGCAAGGGTACGTTTCAGTGTTGCATGCATGGGTGCGTACGTGCGTGTGTTCGTGAGTGCATGTGCACGTGTCAGTGTTGCACGCCAGCATGCGTGCGTGTGTACGTGTCAGTGTTGCATGCCTACATGCGTGCGTGTCTTGCGTGCGTGCATGTGTACGTGCGGGGTGAGGCTACACGACAGTCGACTCACTTTTTCATCTCTGGTGATTAGATTTTCCAGCCGTTGGATACGAAATCAAGGGCCTCCAGTTTATCATCAAACTCCACCCCCCTGAGCCGCCAGCCACCCCCCTGAGCCGCCAACCATAGGTGCCTCATAGTCGAGTGGAACGTCTCCTCCCACTGAACGTACATCGCCGAAAAATACTGAAATTAACACAAGATAAATGCGAGCACCGGGACTTTAACCTTGGTGGGCTCGAAAACCACTGTCCTCTAACCATCCAACCACATGTTGGTTAGCACGACAAAATGTATGTGGTGACCGTGATGAGCTTATTCTGAAGTCCAGTGACCATATCGTGCTTTCGCTTCAAATACAATGACCGTAAGTGTCGTCAACATAATACGGAGCACGCATCAAATGCAAAGTCCGTCAGTGTCATCAAAAAAATATGGAGACGTATCGTGAGCTAGATACCGTTGTACTATTGTATATGCTTATTTTCTTAGTGGCCGATTGCGTGTGTGGTGTGGTGGGCACATCATTTCTAGTTCTGGTGGGTCAACATGAAGACTCATGGGTCGGTTCCATCCTGCGCCACATATAGGTTGGACCGAGACGTGTTATACGAAGACCCATGGGGAGGACTCGGCGTACAACAAGAAGCTACCAGAGTCGCGGAGGACTCTATCCCCACTGGTGATAAGCCGACTATATATGATTTGTAACCCTAGGCCCTTAGTATGTTATACAAGCTTGGGGGCCAGTTCACCGATAGTATAAACACACGCACAATGCCTGGTATTCACGTGTACTTTGTACACACCCCTATCACTAATATACAATACCAGGAGTAGGCTCTTTCTTCAACTGCAAGGGTCCGATCCGAACTAGGGTAAAACTTTGCCTCGTATTACCATCCAGCCTAACAGCCAGGGGTATCCTACCGAATGATATGATGAAATCATATCTTCCAACTACTAAGAGAGAGGTGTGTCGGGGGGGGGGGAGGGCAATGTGTGCGAGAGAGGCCTAAAGATAATGTGCGTGCGGGAGACACGTAGGCACATATATGTGCGTATAGAGGGCTAGTAGAGACCGTGCATGTGTATATATGCATGTGAGAGAAATAGTGTTTTCCAACTGAGATTAGTGAAAAGAGTGGTACATAGTAGTCAGAAAGAGAGAGAGAGAAACATGGAGAGCATGTGCTTGAGACACCCCGACACCCCGAGAGAGATTGTGAGCATGTGTGAAAGAGAAATGCCGATGCATATAAAGTGTGTGCACTTATGCGCTAGATAGAGAGATATATAACGCGTTTGTGAGAACGGGGCGAGGCATAGTGCATCTACGTGTAAAAGGCGGTTCTACGCATTAAATTAAAATATAAATGGCATTATTATTTTTGGATGACATCATGAATTTTGCAAATTGCGTATGGACGAAAATTGGTCTATCAGACACCCATACTCTATTGAATTCTAGCATGTGCATGTGTTTATTTCATATTATCGATCCATAGAGTGAGAGCGGTTTGAAATACAGGCAATGGATGCTTTTGCAATTCATATATAAACATTAATTAGTGCACTCCATGTTGTTAGTGTGAATCACTTTATACATTTGTCACTTGCATGGATACATTCCAAATTGCTAGCTACGAAAAAGAATACATGTCGAATTCAACATAAAGGGGGTTTCGAAGATTCGAATTCATAGGAAGTGCATTCATCTATTTGAACCCGAGATAATGGCATTTGTAAATCAGATGTAAAAGGGGGCATCAATCTTTGTTGTGAGTTTGAACATGCTATATATATTCATACGCATATCTAACTTTTTTTTGCAACCAAGGAGATTATATCTGGAACCATGCATGAACTGAGGTAAGTTGCATATTTTTTAATATATACTCGTGTACAATGTATATTCAAATGTACAACCTCCATTCCAAAATAATCGTAGCTTTAGGATTTTCAAGAGTAAAGATTTGTGAAGTTTGACAAATCCTGAAAGTTCAATTCAAGAGAACCTAAAACGTTAATGCTTCTGCTCCCAAATATTGAACGAAGCGCCAAATAGGCCTCTGGTCACCCGAAACCGCGCGAGACTAATGTTTTGGTGGTAGGAAATTACTGTCCTGACTCTGGCCCGTGTAGCCTATCGGCCCGATGTCCAAATGTCTAAACCGGGGTAGGTTTGTAACTTCACCAAGATGCCAGTCTCAACCGCCTCCGAGAAGCATTCATACGCCGTGGGCGCCTACCCATGCGCTCGGCCGAAATCTATCCCGCCCACATTTGGGACACCTGACATGACTGTCCTACCCCCAACCCACAATATGTCCGAAATTTTAGATGGGGGGAAAGTTATCAAACAAGCGCGTCTCAAACCGAAACATTGTTCCCCCTTAGTTCCCCGCCTCCCTCCGTTTCCCCATTCATACTCCGTGGGCGCGAAAACGCCCTCTCCACCAGCCGCGAAATCCCAGCCTCCTCCGTCCTCCACCCCATAGCGGCCAATCCACCGCCGCCCTCCTCCATCACGCCGGAGCCGGTACCCCGATGTCGTCGTCCAACGCAACCGCAACCGCAACGCCCTCAAGGACATAGCAGCTGAAGCCGAGGCAGAGCTGCCTCCACGACGCCGACGCCGACGTGCGCCGTACCAGAACCACTCCGACCACGCCGTCCTCCGCCTCACTGCTGCGGCTCCACTGTCGCAACCGTCCACCGCACCGGAGCTGTTCCCGCTACGCCGTCGTTCGCCGCCTCGGATCTGCTTCCCCGCCGCCGACAGACGGCCACCGCACCACACTCAACAACTTGGCCATGGGTTCGTCCAAGGCTGCACCGTCCTCCACAACGTCTGGTTTCCGGCGAACAACAAGAAGATCGTTGGAAAAACAGAAGGAGGACACAGGACTGCTAGCAGAAAGAGGTACTCCTCTTCCCTTATTCGTGCAAATCTTACGTCTCCGCTCACACCGTATTCATCCCACGAAAGAAACTAGTTGAGCGCTTCTTACTGCATCTTCTTCGTGATACTAAATGCACATGGTTTCCTCCCTTTTACTATTTCACCTTTGCTAGAGGTCAGTAGCCCGCCTGGATTTCAATTCAGGGTCAGTCGAACCGCAATTAAAAGAAGCAGCACCCGCTTAGGCGCGCGGAGCACCTAGTCCGCCTGTTCCCCGGGGAAGCGGCGCATCGATGTCTATCATAGGGGTGTGGGGCGCAGGAGCTGCTTGTGCCCGATCTGGAGGTTAGCGGGGCTTGAATGGATGGCCGGGGGGCGGTGCCAAGCACGGCGGTGCGGTGAGGTCGAGGGGAGGGCGCAGGCAGGGGAGGAATACTGGGCCGGTGGTCGCTGGCGTTTCGAGGAAGATCGTCAACACTCACTGGCTGGAGGTATATGAAGGCGATCTGCCCGTTCTTTGTACATCGGACGGTGCAGAAAAAATGGACTGACCTATTTGCTTTCAGTCGACTGTTATTTTCATAGAATCCTGTAGTAATTTAGTGTGCCATGCATGTTGTAGAGCTATCATATGTCTCCCGTCATTTATTTCTCACCGACCCGCTATCTGCTACCTTTACACTGTACTAATTGTGCACACACTTCACCCATACTCACACTATTGTTTTTTATGCATGGGTATTTCAGACTCTGACGCAGTGTTGATGAATGCAGAAAAGAAAAGACAGAAGTCGCTCCAGTGTAATTCGAAGATAAGCACTAAGCGTTTCAGCGCTCTAATGGGTGCAGTGTCAGCAGTTAGAGAGAGTAAACGTAGCTCTGCAGTTGATGATCTCAATTGCCACACACAACCATCCCAGGTGCTTGCTTTAACTTCGCGCTGTCAAATGTGGTTGCATGTTGCATATGGTGTCTAGCTTGTATTGCTTCCAATTTGGTTAAATTGCATCTGCTTACTTTACACATTATACCTTTGATAATGACATGCCTTCCTCTTTTTGATACATACTACATATGTCTATTAACCATGTCCGTACATCAAACTAATGCTCTTCTGTATCCCTCGTCAATCACTTATGATGAGATAGTCACCCGAGTGGGTTACTGTGAGAGGCCCTACTCGTTTAAAGAGTGCAGTGTCATCCTCCCCACATGATTCTCAAGAAACAGCAAGGCTAAATGAAGATAGTCAACGTAGCTCTCTAGTTGATCATCGCAATTCCCCCACACCACCATCGCAGGTGCTTGCTCTTACTTGGCAGTGTGATATGTGGTTGCATGTTGCATATGGTGTCTACCTTGTAATGCTTCTAATTAGGGTAAATTGCATCTACTTAGTTAACACATTATACCTGTGAATATGACATGCCTTCCTGTTTTTGGTACATACTACGTCTTTCTATTAACCATGTTCTTACATCAAACTACCTTTCTTGTGTATCCCTCATCAATGCTCCTAATTTGTTAAATTGCATCTCCTTAGCTTACACATTATACATGTGAATATGACACGCCTTCCTGTTTTTGGTACATACTACATCTGCCTATCACACCATGTTCTTACATCAAACTACTGTTCTTGTGTGTCCTGCGTCTATCGCTTATGATGAGACAGTCACGCGCGTGGGTTAATATGAGATGCAATACTCTTATAAAGAATGCAATTTCATCCTCTCCACATGATTCTCAAGAAACAGCAAGCCTAAATGAAGATATTGAACGTAGCTCTGTACCTGAAGGCCGCACTTCCCCTACACCACCATCACAGGTGTGAATATGTCAAGCCGTCCATTTTTTCATACATATTCCATCCTCGTATCATGACTTTGCCTTTCATCAAAGTAGTGTTCGTTAGTATCATGCATGAATGAGTTCTGAAGAGCGAATGATATTCCTTTTTCTTGTCGGTATGACCTCACAATGCAAAATCAATAAAGCTGAAGGAAATTGGCAAGGCATTGGATGATGGTGGTCCTTCCGAGCAACTGAAACGGAGGTTCTCTACAGATTCTACTCCGCCATCCTCCCAACAAGATTCGCAAGACAACGCAAGGCTAGACAGTCAACGTAGCTGTGTAGATGATGAGCACATCTCCCCTACTGCACCATCACAGGTGCTTGCTCTAACTTTGGCACTATTATATGTGGTTGCATGTTGCGTATGATGTCTAGCTTGTATTGCTTCTAACTTTGTTGAATTGCATCTGCCTACTTTACACATAATGCCTGTGAATATGACATGTGTTCCTGTTTCTACATCAGACTACTATTCTTGCATATCCCGCATCAGTCACTTATGATAAGGCACCTTTAAGTCACCACTGTGATATTGGTTGTGTCTTGCATATGATTTCTAGCATGTACTGCTTCTAATTTGTTGAAACGCCATACAGTTTGAACTTGGCAGAGTGATATTGGTTGCATCTTTCATATGGTGTCTAGCTTGCAGTGCTTCTAATTTGTTGAAGTGCCTTCTGTTTAGTTACCACATCATAGGTGTGAATATGTCACACCATCCTGTTTTTCATACATATTCCATCCTCGCATCATGTGTTTGCCTTTCATCCGAGTAGTGTTCATCAGTATCATGCATGAATGAGTTCTGAAGAGCGAATTTTATTCCTTTTTCTTATTGGTTTGACTTCACAATGCAAAATCATTACAGCTGAAGGAAATTAGTCCGGCAGTGGATGATGGTGGTCCTTCGGAGCAACTCAAACAGGGGGTCTCTACAGATTCTACTCCGCCATCCTCCCAACAAGATTCGCAAGACAACACAAGGCTGGACAGTCAATGTAGCAGTGTAGTGCATGAGCACATCTCCCCTACTCCACCATCACATGTGCTTGCTCTAACTTGACACTATTATATGTGGTTGCATGGTGCGTATGATGTCTAGCTTGTATTGCTTCTAACTTGAATTGCATCTGCTTACTTTACACATAATGCCTGTGAATATGACACGTGTTCCTGTTTCTAGAACATACGTGTACATGATGAGCACATCTCCCCTACTCCACCATCACAGGTGCTTGCTCTTACTTGGAACTGTTATACGTGGTTGCGTTTTCCGTATGATGTCTAGTTTGTATTGCTTCTGATTATGTTGAATTGCATCTGCGTAGCTTACAACTTATATCTGCAACGATCACTTACCCATAAGACACATTTAACTTGGGACTGTGATGTAGGTTGCATCTTGCATTGTCTTCTAGCTTGTACTGCTTCTAATTTCTTGAAATGGCACTTATGACGAGACACTTTTTACCTGATAGAGTGATATTGGTTGCATGTTCATATGGTGCCTAGCTTTCATTTCTTCTAATTTTGTTGAAATGCCTTCCGCTTACTGTTTTTTCATACATATTCCATCCTCCTATCGTACGTGTGAATATGAAACGCTGTCTTTTTTTGTATATATTCCATCCTTCTATCCTGCGCTTGCCTTACATCAAAGTAGTGCTCGTCTGTATCATGCATCAACCAGTTATGCAGAGCTAATTTTATTCATCTTCTTGTGGTTTTGACTTCATAAGGCAATATCAGAAAATAGGAAGGAAAAGAGTAAGTTAGGGGATGTTGGTGGTCCTCCGGACCGACGCAAACAGAGACTCTCTAGATTTGCCACTGCTACTGCTAATGAAGTTGAAGTCCCAAGTCTACATGATGAGTTCATCTCCCATACTCCACCATCGCAGGTGCTTGCTCTAAGTTGACAGTGTGATAATTGGTTTCATGTTGCATATGTTGTCTAGCCTGTATTTCTTCTATTTTGATTAAGTTGCACGTGCTGAGTTCATACGTTATACATGTGCATATGACATGGCTTTCTGTGTCTAGAATACACTGCATCTATCTATCATACCATGTTCTTACATCAAAGTACTGCTGTTGTGTATCCCGCATCAGTCACTCATGATTGGACGCTTTTAACATGGCAGTTTGATAGTGGTTGCATCTTGCATTGATTTCTACGTTGTACTACTTCTAATTTTTTGAATTGCCACTTATGACAAGACACTTTTAACTTGGGAGAGTAATATTGGTCGCATCTTTCATATGGTGTCTAGCTTGCATTACTTCTATTTTCTTGAAAATCCTTCTGCTTAGTTTGCACATCGTAGCTGTGAATATGTCATGCCGTCCTGTTTTTCTTACATATTCCATCCTCATACGGTTGTCTTACATCAAAGTATTGCTTGTCTGTATCATGCATCAATGAGTTCTGAAGAGTGATTTTATTCTTTTGTGTTGTGGGTACAGCTTGACATGGCAAAGTCAAAAAAGAGCAAGGAAAATAATATAGTAGGGAGTGCTGTTACTCGTCGGGTGAAACGGAAAAGGTTCTACCATTGAGATTCTGCCGGTACTTATAGTGCAGTAGAAGGTCCAAGTCCACCGGCTAAATCTACAAACACAGTATCACCTGCTCCACCAGCTGCAGCATCCGCTTCAACTGTACCAGCATCTCAACCAGTTACTCGTTCGTTTGCTCCGGAACTGGCCAGTTCCTAAGCTGCCTTCACACCTAACACTACTTCCGAAGCACTGCTGACACAACAGGACTTGGCAAGATCAGATGAACCTCATGAGCATTAACACCAAGACGGTACCTGACCGAGTCAAGTTGCAGTTGCATGCTCCTTTATATGTACTCTCACAGTTTGATGTACACTAACACTTTCCATATTCGTTGTTGAACTAGCACCACGGCGCAAGCGGAAACAGACATCGGGGATAATGCTTCACAAATTAACAAAATCTAAGGGAGGAAGAATGGAGATCCATTTTGAGGCAGGTTTAAAAAGGCCACGTGATGCTACAGAGTCAGCCAAGTTAGTATCAGAGGCATCCGTTGCCGTTAGGTGTCATGCACGTATCCTCCCAACGTGGATCCAGTACAGGAATGAGAAAGACAATACCCAGTTTAACACCTTCCTTGACCATTTATCCGTAAGTAATGTTATTCATCGCAATTAGTAATATTGTCTTGCTCTGTCCCATACTTTCTAGCTTCCTCCTAATAAGACTCACATTCTTTTTTCAACGGATGAGGTTCAAGTTGGATCCGAAAGATGATGCAACTAAACAAGCATGCACTCATGTTTTTCAGTCTGCTCTGCGACAGTATCGGTACCACCTTAGAAAATCTCACTTTGAAGGCAAGGCTAACAATGAAATCGCAAACATCTCTAGTGGAATATATTACAGATGAAGACTGGACAGCCCTCGTTAAACACTGGTCTGATCCAAAGTATCAGGTAGGCTATATGTATTTGATCAGACCACATATTGAACTTGTATTTATGTATGTGCCTTACAAGTGTATCTTCTTCTAGGCTAACTGTTTGAAGAACAAAACCAACCGTTCTAAAGTGAAATTCCAACAGACAACAGGATCTTGTAGCTATATTGCACACTGCGAGGCTCTTGTAAATAGCTGTTACTTCCTTCTTTTTTTTGTGCCATATTATCGTATCTATGTTGACTTGTTCCAAATACAGAGGAAAGCCCGTGCGGACCAAAAAGAACCTGAACCGAATGCAGTGCAAATCTTCAAGGATTGCCACACCAGCAAGATGAAGGGCATGAGCACACCAGTTCAAGCCGCTATTGTAAGTCCTTACTCCTCCTGCCTTGAACTGATTGGTACTGTGATGTGTTCATTTAACTACTTGGTTTGTAGCCATTGTCAGTTACTCTGTTCACTTTTATTCACAGTTTTCTTAACGTAACATTTCACCTTACATGGTTTAAAAGAGATGAAGGATATTCTTTTGGTCTTGATCTGTAATCTAGTTGTTATGTTCACGTGCGCACACAATGATAAAATAGCATGTTTGTTTTATATCTGTTTGCCCATGATATGAATGATGTCATACTATGTTCATCCTACTTTAAACCATGTCTCTTTATCCTTAGATGTCAACGAATGTGAGGAAATAGACAATACAGTAGGCATGCTACATGGACATATGTTCCGAAAGTGATTTTATTATGTAGTTGGCACTACAATACATGCTAATATATTACAGTAGTTCACCAAAATAAGTTATGTATAAACGTTTAACCTACTTTGTTTGTTTTTGTCTCATTAGTAACTTATCTGGTACACTAATCTACAAGTTCAAACTTTCAGGAAGCTATGGAACAAATGATTGAACAGCCACAACCACCTGAAGGTGACGAGGCTACTACAGGCACAATGTCACCTCTTGTTGCAGTGCGTCAGTATCTCTCCACTAACAGTGCAAAAAGCACCTTCCTACGTAATTTTGGGTTGGTTGTCAAGGTAACCTCCTCCAAATCGCCTACTGAACAAAATCTTCCTGCTAGACAGAGTGATATATCTGCGCTCGAGACACAAGTCCAATCCCTAATGGACGTTGTTTCGGAAACAAGAATAGTGGTTGAGAAATGTCGTCAAGATATGAATGGTTTTGAAACCATACTATCAGACATTCGCTTCGTTGTTCAAGAGCAATGGTGGAAAAAAGGTGGAGATCGTGCTGCTCCATCAGATTCTACAGCCTGAAACATTAGCACTCAGGTCAAATGATCTGTGCTTCTATACATCTGATGGTGCTTTTATCTGGAAGGACTGTAAACTTTATGCCAACAGGCCTTTTGTTGTATGGTTGGTTTTGTTGTGATACAACATTTATGATGCTGCCTCAGGCTGCAGTAATTACGACACTATTTTTGTATAGTGTAGGTTTATCTTAGTAATGTATTCGGCCGAAAGCTTCGTAGGAGCCCAACATGCCAACATTCGTCGGGCCCATTCCAATTGGGCTAAAAACGATTACGGGCCGAAATTGGCATGTAGCCCACTAAAAATATCTGGGCCTAAATCAACATAAGCTTTCATATTTTTCTGGTAGGCCTGTGCCCATAGTGGGCCTTTAACATGCCTAAACATAATTTGGGCGCTCAGTAAAATAGGCCGTTTACAGGTGTAAATATCTCGAGCCCATAAAAAACATGGGCCTTTAATAGACCGAAAGTGAGATTGGGCCCATTTACGATGCAGATCTTTGACAGGCCAAAATTCGGACGGGTTGTAAATGCGCCGACCTAATACACGGGCCTTTAACAGGTCGGAACTTCGGTCGGGCTAGATTATCGTCATTTTTATATGGGCCGTTAATGGGCCCGATATGACGTTGGCCCACATATGGCCCATGGTTTACGTACGGCGTTAACAGGCCGAAAATGACAACAGGCCAAAAGTGGCCCAAAGCTATAGTGGGCCTCTAACAGGCCGAATGTCAGACATGGCCGAATATGACCCAAATCCTTCACGGTCGTTTATGAGCCAAAAGTTTTGATGGCCTGTAAATGGGCCCGAATGAAGCCGGACCTTTAACAGGCCGGAAATACACCGGGCTGTTATTCGGCCCAATTACTTAGCGGATTGTTAACGGGCCAGAAGTGACCATGGGCCGCGTTGATGACAAGTTTAGGACATGCCGTTGACGGGCCGATTTGACAGAGAATGTTGGGCCTTTAGCTGGGCCGGCCCATTATGGTCTGCAGAATGTTGTGGGCCTTTAGCTGGGCCGGCCCATTGTGGTCCG
This sequence comes from Triticum aestivum, assembly GCF_018294505.1. NCBI lineage: Eukaryota > Viridiplantae > Streptophyta > Magnoliopsida > Poales > Poaceae > Triticum > Triticum aestivum. The sequence continues at coordinate 460,757,220 of NC_057808.1, read as the reverse complement.
CAAAATCTTGTGGGCCTTTAGCTGGGCCAGCCCATTATGGTCTGCAAAATCGTGTGGGCCTTTAGCTGGGCCGGCCCATTATGGTCTGCTAAATTTTGTGGGCCTTTAGCTGGGCTGGCCCATTATGGTCCGCTAAATCTTATGGGCTTTCTGTTGGGCCGGCCCATTTAAACTTTGTGGGCCACTTTTGGCCCGGTCCACGTGTCAACATATCATAGGCCCATCTCGACCGTTGGATGAGTGACACCTGTGCCAACGCGGAGCTGACGCGTGGATCCGTCGGCCAATGAGAATTTTACACGTGGAAATCGAGATTGGTCGTGGCTGTTAACGGGTTATCGGATCCAAAATCCGACCCGATAGCTTAACGACGTTCCGTTACGGTGGATGCCATGTGTCGGTCACCCTTGACGAAAGCACTTCTGTGACGCGCGATTTATCGTCATGGAAGTGGACACTTCCGTGATGATAATTTTGGCAATGTCATGGAACACTTCTACGACAGCACAGGTATGACTATCTTGATTCTGTCATAAATTTGTCATGGATGTACATGCATGACAGAAAACGCGACCTACTCTGACAAACACGTATCATCACGAAAGTGTATTTTTTTTGTAGTGCTTCTCCCGTCCTGCAAGCTTCTCGTTCGGCAAGTTGACGGGACACAACAAAGTAATGCTAGTCCATACTGCCTCCTCTCCGGTTAATATGGCTTAATTTCAAACTAGATAAATACACTCTCTGTCACTGTATATTTGTAAAAATACGGTTAGTGGACTTCATAATACGCTCATTGCGATCAATATATACATTTTCCGGTGTTTATACGGTCACTAGCTCACCCTGGCTGAGTATGTGTGTGCATGCACGTGTAGGTTGAGCACTTGAGCGTGACCATGTGTGTTCCGTCGTGTGCTCGGACATGCATGCATTAGGGCGTCGCTCGCGTTTTTGCGTCCATGTGTACGTGTGACTGTTGCATACATGTAGGGGGAGTACGTGTAGGGGCCACTAAAGGAGCAGTCAAATCACACAGTAAGTTAGTCGGAAGAAGCAACAATCATTTCACTCTTTAATGACACGTACGCAATATAAAATGGTTGATATGGAGAGAAAAAGAAAACCACTATATATACACTAGCAGGAGCCTAGGCTACAAGCCTGCTTGCTTGGGTTGCTCTCTTCACAAGCATAGAACGACGGTGGCCACACCGCTGGTCACATATCCGGCCTGATCCACCAGCTGGGGGAAGGGAACAATGTTCTGCGTAGACGCGGTTGGCATCAGCGAGGGAGAAAATCCTCAGTCGGTGCGTCCCAATCGGGGGTCACCGCGGTATGGGCCGATGCCGCGTCCCAACCGCCCTTCTAGCTACAGCCCGACATCCCAGGTAGTCCATCTTCCTTTTGGAGCCAGCTTGCTCCACTGCCGCAGCTCCCCACGTAGCTCCATCTCCATGTCGATCTTTCTCTACTTCTACCGGCTTCTACTTGTGATGAGTTTATGTCTCATGAATTAGTGCCAGTACTATTATTCTAATCACACTTCTTCAATATCTTTGCCATCAGGGATGCTCAGCTCGATTTTAGTGGAACTGCACAAAAGCATCGTATGATCCGAGAGTGCCAGCCGTCTTTCCTTCGACAGGTTCTACCTGGCCAGGAAATTAAATCCTGTTTAGGGTTTAGGGTTTAAGTCGTAGTGACCCCATCAGTAGTTTTTCTTTCGTACATGCTCTCACAACTTTTGTCTTTAGTTGTGAAGTAAATATTGGCTATGATCTGTGAATCATTGAGATGCATCAGCATGCGTGTTAGTTTTCCTTTGTATTTGATGGAATTTTGTAACGGGGCAACCTTGGAGTAGGAATGAAAATGGAGTGGAAAGTTTCCGTTTTTCCGGAGAAAAAATGGAAACGGAGAGAAACCAACGTTTCATTTCGTTGGATCGCGCCATCGAGCAAAACCAACGTTTAAATCACGTCTGTCGCGTTCGTGTATATTCCTCCTCCACGGCTCGACCCCACACGGTCGCTCAGCATGCCACTCACCGCAAACCGAGTATATGATAACTTTCCTGCCTGCTTGTCGATGGATCGCGCCATGGAGTACTAGTACTACTGGAAGAGATTGACGAGTTGGGGAGGATAGCTAGCTATAGCACGGACTCCCAAGAACTTTTTACATGCATGTTGTGGCCGGCTATTGTGACCTTTGAACGCGGAGCAGTCGCGTGCACCAGGAAGCGGCGCGGGCGACGCTCTCTTGGCCGGCGCGCCGCTTCAATGCCGGCGCCAGTGAGAGGTCGCGTCCGCTCTGGCCGAGCATGAATGCGGCACTGACCATTTCGGGCGGGAAGGACGCGCGGGTGATGAAGAGGGTTCGGGTTGGTCAGGAGCGGCCGTGGCAGCGGCCCGGACGCCTGCAAACAAGAGATGTTGTACGTTAATATTGCCAGGTATATAATTAACAACGTAAATAATGTGCCAGTTGGACAAATATGATTGGAGATGGAGATGGAAATGGAATTTTACGTAAACACGGATATGCATGTCTATGTCTATGTGTGTGTGCGCGACGACTCTCACGACCTGGAAGTGGGGGCGTGTTTTTGATCGAGTTTTCTTTCTTGGTACGTTAAAAAATTGTCCGCCAGTTTTCGTTTCTTTTTTCCGGGAACGCGCGTATTCTATTTAAAACCACTGCTATGGAGAGATTGTTTTACTCCATTATAGCCTCTTGTTTGATAGAGTTTCTCGCGTCTCGCTCTCTCACCCTCTCCATATCTAAACAAGATGACAGTGTCCACACTATCTCTCTCATCACCGGTAGTCACAGATCCGGCCGAATCCCGTCCGCTGCGGGAGGTGAGGAGGTGCAGCGTTGACGTTGTCGCCGTCGGCGATGGAGGAAGCCGATGCACACCGTCCTCTCGGAGCCGGCGCTGGCACGGACGAAGGTCCTCCGCGCCCTTGTTCGCTGCCGTCGTGTGGGCAGATCCCGCCCGCCCGTCTAAGCGACATCTCGCCCACCTGAGGTATAACTTCTTGTACTGGTCCAGCTCCCCAGGTCGCTGCATGCGGGTTTTCTTCTATGCGACTACTCCCCATCTCTCCATGTATAGTAGATAGGGTTCGTCGGCTGGTCCAACATCACCTACTATTATAGAGGAAATGCCACTCGAAAAGCTGTCCTGATTTATGCCTCGGTGGAGGTATACATTTTGTTTCGACAAAAAGTACATGGTGGTTGTGCGGTCATTGTCCATATGCTCCTATTGCTGCTACTAATCTAATACTATCACTCGTTAAATGAAGAAATGCTTTTTTTCTCGGGTATCCTGGTTTAGTTCTCATCAAGATAATCATGATGCTTCTGTTTGTTGGTGTACTTTTCATAATTCTTATTGACAATTGAGATGTCATTGTTAATCTTGTAAAACAAAGTAACAACACTATATCCCTTTTTTATATTTTTGGAAACAGCGATGCGTATCTCCATACCCGGGCATGTCTTCCTCAATTTTAGTGGAACTGCACAAAATTGGATGGCTATTGTTGTTCCGCCTCACTGTCCTCTGCCACGTGGTTCTTCCTTCCTCGAGCTTGACTACTGAGAAGAAACAGACCACAGTGAGAATTTGTCGAACTTCATAGGTGCCTCACACAAACTTGATGCCAAATGGATGATGCATCACCATGATGACCTATCGATGCTCATGGTTGCACCTCATGGTTGCGTCCGCTGGTGAAGCTGATCGATTTTCAATGAAAAACAAGCTATCTTCCATCAGTGCTCTTTGCTTGTTACCCACAAAGATGATATCCTTCGTCGGTTCACCTTGCGCAGTCGTCTTTCACGTTGGTGCAATTTTATCACACAATTGGCTATGAACCAAATGTTTCCTCGAAGAAGGATCGACGTTGGTACTAAGAGCATAAGTTTTGTATTGATTTCTAAGCCTTCTCACAACTTTGTCTCCAGCTCCCCTGTAATTTTATTTGTCCAGCTATTAACTTTGATTAAAAAAATGGTGTCGACTAAAAACCCGGATGGACGTAGTAGCTCTCCATTTTTATTTACTCCGCATATTAGATTTGAATGAAGTCAAATTTTGTAAAGTTTGACCAAGTTTAGGCCGAACACAACAAACCATAATTATTAGAGAAGGCAAACTGTACATACTCTCAAACCTTTCCAATAATTGAAATTAAACTTCTTTATTTGTACACACTCTCACACGTTTCTGATAATTTGGCGCATGTGTGGTTGTTCACTTAAGGGAGGGTGGTGTACCGCACGTGAAGGACAGGAAGTGCGACCAGGACGCGTGGATCGTTAGTTCATCGGAAGTACTCCCTTCGTTCCTAAATATTTGTCTTTCAAGTGGTTTGCAATGGACTACCACATACGGATGTATATAGACATTTTTTACAGTGTAGATTCACTCATTTTGCTCTGTATGTAGTCATTTGATGAAATCTCTAGAAAGACAAATATTTAGGAACAGAGGGAGTAGTAGTTTTCTTCACTGGTACGTTAAATAAAGAGTTTCGTTTCGTACTTACACAATTTAAAACGATTGTTATGGAGAGAATAAGAAAACCACTCCACTATATATTAGTCGTATACACGAGTACTATATAGACGCAACTTCATTGACTTTAGTGCACCTGCCTTTGGGTTTATGACAGGTGGGCCCAAAATATGGCTGGCCCACCTGTCATATAGCCAAAAGCAGGTGCAGTTAAGGCACCGGAGCTTAGTTCGTACTACAGTATATATATAATCTGGAGCCTCAGCGCTTGTTCGCTAGGGTTTGCACTCTCCACACTCTCGCCGCACTACATATATATACACACGCTGGAGGCTCAGCGTTCCTTTGCTAAGGTTTGCTATATTCACTGTCTCTCACCCTCTTCACCAGATCTAAACAAGACTGCGTTGTGGCCTCTGTCTCTCTCACCCCCCTCACAGACAGCTGGCGAAGGAGGCGTCCGGATCCCGTCGCACCGGGAAGGGGAGTTGGTGCAGCGTTCACTCTATCGCCTTCGGCGAGGGAGGCAATCCACTGCCGGCTGCACTTTTCTCTTTCACCCAGCGCCTGTGCGGGAGGGCCACCGACCCCTTCTTCCTCGCTGCCGTACGTAATGTGGGCAGATCCGACCTCCCGCCGCACGCCTTGCCGCATCCCGACAACCCTAAGGCATAAGTTTCTTTGAAACCGTCATTGGTCTAGCTGCATGCTGATCTTTTTCGATTCTGTAGTCGAATCTAGGTCTTGTTTCAAAGAGGAAAGGAGGGTGCGGTGGGGTGGAGCATGAATCTAGGACGTGGTTCAATGAGGAAAAGAGGGAGGGAAAGTAGTATAAACTAGCTATCCAACTGCTTTGTTGGTCGAAAAGGGAAAAAGGTGGTAACCCAGTACACACATCTGTAAGGAACCCAACTCTTTGTTGAAAAGGGAAAGAAACTGGGGGGTCGGGTAGTTTGTGCAGGACTAGATTTGCTGCCCTCACATTGGAAAAAGTTTCAAAGAGAACAAATATGGGACCAACGCAGATATTCTGCTTGGCTACATACTCTGCATCACCCATTTATACGTGTGGACGCACATGGTGCTGGCATGTCCCATGTCCCATCCACATGATCGTGCAGTGTGTTTTGAGATGTTGTGCTACTTGTATTGGTACTGTTTTAAATAAATGTTGAATTGAAGCTATTGTATTTTAAGCAATGCCACTCTCAGAATTAACTACTGAAATATTTTAAGAGAATTTCTCTGTTAATATGAATCAATGCAACCGTTTTAGAAATGCTACTGTCCTATACTTTGTTTTCCATCAAGATAAGGTAGATGCTTCTTTTTGTGGCCGCATGTTTCATCCTCCTTTATTGGCTTGCTATAGCAAACTTAAATGTCTCACCGGCGACTTTACTTGATTTCAGAGTAACTGCACAAAACGAGATTGGATTTCCTATTCATGTTGGCAGATTCGTACGTGATCTTGTGTGTGTCATGACAGGTTGGTACTTGCCTTCATCCACATGATCGTGCAGTGTGTTTTGAGATGCTGTGCTACTTGTATTGGTACTCTTTTAAATAAATGTTGAATTGAAGCTATTGTATTGTTGTCTTTTCCCATTAAGTAGTGTACAAAAATGGGACCAACCCAGACATTATGCTTGTTGCTTTGTTACAACAAACTCTGCATCACCCGCTTTATAAGTAGATGGAAGCACATGTTGTTGTTGCGCCCACTCTCCCCTGGAACTGTTTATGCTTTTTGTTAATCTAATGCCGCTGGTAAAATTAAGCAATGCCACTCTCAGAATTAACTACTGAATCTTATTTCAAAACTGCAACACTTGTTAGGGATTGGCGGGATTACCATTTTTGTGGCCGCATGTTTCATCCTCCTTTATTGTCCAGTAATTGATTCCTTTTTTGCCTCTATTAAAACAGGGATATCTATTCAACTTGTTGCTATTGCGACATTTTGCTTCGCTTAATTTTGGTGGAACTGCACAAAATGAGACCGGATTTCCATATATGTGTTGAGATCTCTTTTAGATCCACCTCAGGCGTTGTTTCAAATCTTGGTCTTGAAAGTTCAGTACCTACTTTCCTCAGAATTAACTACTGAATCTTAGTTCAAAACTGCAACACTTGTTAGGGATCGGGGGGAGTACCATTTCTGTTAGGGATCGGCCGGAGTACATGTTTAAGAAATGTATTGTTCAGATAATGTCTCTGTTATTATATATCAGTTACAGTGTTTTAAAAATGGTACTATCCTGCTTTGTAGTTCTTTCTACATGTTTAACCAAGGTATTGTTAAGATAATGTCTCTGTTAAAATCAATCAGTCGCATTGTTTTAGGAATGATACTTTCTGCTTTGTCGTTCTTTATACATGTTGAAACAAGGCATTGTTAAGATAATGTCTCAGTTAATATGAATGAATCACACTGATTGAGAATTGCTACTCTCTTGCTTTGTTTCCCATTAAGATAAGGTAGATCAGTAGATGTTTTTCTTCTGGGAGTACAAGTCATCAACCATTATTTCTCAGTAATTGTTTCCCTTATACCTATTGTTGCTTACAGGGATATCAAAATTAAAGCTCGGTTTTATTCCGACTTTGATTTTAGTTGAACTGCACAAAAGGAGCCAATGTGTCTAAGGCAAACTGCTGCATTAGTGGGTCCAGTTGGTCTTACCACTTTGCAGAAAGAAGCAGTCACTGTTTGCGCTACATTACACAAGGAATGATCGAGAAGCTTTACAGAGTATTAGTAGACGCTGGTGACATGACTAGTCTGCAGAGATGGCTGCTTTACTTGTGGTTCGGAGGAACACTGGGCAAACAAGTGCCCAAACAAGTACCAAGAAGCCAGGACAGGACTCCAAGTCTGTCAATGTCACTCTAAGCAACAATGATGGGGCATCTGGGTATGGTAATCTGTTTACCGTACTTTGAGTTTGTTAGTCCACCGATTGGTGGGTTGACACTGGGGCCAATATTCATGTGTGTGCTGATGTGTCTTTGTTTTCTGGCAGCATATAAATACGAAATCCACAGGGATGCTCAGCTTGATTTTAGTGGAACTGCACAAAATGTTCAGATGGTTCATGCCCTCCATCATAATACTTAATCATGCACAATACATCGAATGGTTCTCTAATCATTCGTCATCACCTTGAGCCACCGGACTATCAGATGACAAACTGATGACAAACCCTGCCCGTTCCACAGTCATAGGCATTACATATTTTGAATGGGAAAAGCTTGTCAAAGTTGACATTAGTTTAATATATTGGAATTGGAAAACCTTGTCAATTTTGCTGATTGATGTTAGCCAGAAGACATGCATTTGATATTTTTGAGTGGGACGCCCTTTGCTGTGAGCAACGTCGATCGTTTCTTCCTATTCCTGTCTTCAGTTCAGAAGTAAATATTTACTCTGGTGAGATGCATAGTCACATGAATGTTGACTTATGTAAGATATTTTAAGAGTTTGTTCTGAATATTGTCTATGTAATGCCAGGCCTTGTGTTTGATTGCAAAGTTGAGCTTGGAATGTTGTGGCATGCGGCATCATGAGCTGTTCACTGTGCCTCCTGAGAATAATGCTTCGTATTGTTTTGCATGTCGATCTAATGCCAGTGATTTGCTTGTTAGGAAGATCATCCTCTTCTGTTGTTTCCGTGCTTAAGAAGTTCATCGTCTTATGTTTCATTCATAGCCTATACGACAAGTCGGGTAGGTTAGACGTGAAACCATATGATCTTCCGACCAACTCATCATCTTAGGCCGTGATTGGATCGTCGTTTTCCAACCAAAACCGCTTGTAAAACTGACGCTTGTAAATAAAAGCAGATGGTCTCGGGCGAAGCGCTTGGTTGGTCGATTTCGACTAGTAAAATATACACCGGTCTCTCAAATTACACGCGTAACCCGCCGGTTTTACTTACAGACCTCGGGCCCTCGGTTTCATTACGCCTGTATTTTACGCGTTGTTTCCGATGACGAGTAAATTACACTTGTATCTTAATACAGTTGTGAAATAAACCAGAGCTCCCAAGCGCGGCCTTACCGTTTCATGCCGTCTCAGTCTCTCGAAGGTGCTCATAGGTGTCCGATGATCCTGGCTTCCTGAATGAGCAGCGGGCGCTGTATCAGACCATCCGTAGGGCCCGCGAGGCCCTCTCCGTCGTCCTTCGAGTTGTTGCGCTCGCCGTGGCGCCGAGCATTGTTAACATGGTCAATGAACATGAGGATTCAGGAGATGACTTTATTTTGACTGGTTGACAGTAGGGACCCACTAGGGCCATAGCCGTACGTACGCAAGTGCCTCCTTATTATGTACAACTATATTTTTTTGCTTCCTCCTGGTTTCCTGACATCACGGTCCCACACCATTGTCAACCTATGTAGTCAATAAACGAGAGAATTGCACAAGGTGCGGCCGACAGCTGGGACCAAGCAGCTCGAGCAGTATTTGTGTTTTTGAGGCGTGAGCACTGCAGAGTTTTTCTTGGCGATGTTTTCGTTGTTGTTCAGAGGAGAGCAGGGTATTAACTGGGCGGGCTGTGGCCCGTCTAGCCCAGGACAGATATCCAGCCCAGATATTAATTTTTTTCAAGATGAAAATGGCTAGCCCAGCTATACGTTTTTTGAGGAATACCCAGGCAAGGTCAACTTGTTATTCTCCGCCCCGCTGGGCTGCAAATCTTTCCTAGGAGGGATGCATTAGGCTTAACAGGAAAATGGGCTTTAAAAAATAATAAATGGGATGTAATTATAAAAACTGGGCAGTAACTATAAAAAAATGCACCAAGCACGGAATTAGTTTACAAAATATTATTTCTGGATTTTGAAAATCTTAATTTTTAATTGTTGCGCGCGCAATGTTTCGTTAGATTTTTACGTAATACAAATTTATATTTAATCTGACTAGAAATTTGGGGATAAAAATATTTCGGATCCCATCAAAATGTGGGTAATTTTATTGAATTCTGTCTTGAACGGTTGGTTGAAATTATTAATCGTTGTCCTAGCTAGAAAATGGGTTGTACTTTTAACAAATTGTAAATGGGCTGTAGTAAATTCCATTAGAATTCAAAAATGGGATGTACATTCTTCCAAATCGCAAATGGGCTATAAGTTCTCTCCCACACACTTGTGGGCCTACTAATTTGACGCGTCCCCTAAAAAAAGTTGACGCGGATGCAAGGCTTTGTCAACTTATTATAGTCAACACACAGTTCTTGCAGCAGTGGCCGTTGGATGTCCATCCAACGGATGCCGTGCTTCTTCTTCAATCTCGGATATTCTAGCTTCACCCGCCCAAAAAATGATTCCTCCCCCTGACATCTGGGGCGCATCATTTCGAAAGCTGACCTGTGGGCCTACTAAGTTGATGCGTACCAAGGGCTTTGTCAACTTAGTCAATATGAACGATTCTAGCTGCAGTGACCGTACGATGTCCATCCAACGGCCGTAGTGCTTCTTCAACCTCTGGTCTTCTTGCTCCATTCGCCCAAAGCAGCGCCGGTCGTGCCGCGTCCTCCTGCCTCCCGTGGCCGGCTGTGATACCGCAGAGGCCTCACCGCCCCCTACTACTCCCACCGCTGGCCAGGCCATCCTCTACTCACCCACACCCCATGTTATTCCACGGCGACGGCAGCCTCACACCACAGCCGAACCAGTGAACCCTCGTACTCCTCTCCGCGCCTCCTTCCACTGCCGCCTCTTCCCCGGCTCCGCGTTGTCCCCTTCCTAGGCCTCGCCGTCATCCACCGCCCTGGTGCTCTCGGCGCGTCATGGTCAACATGGTCAAGGAACGGCTTCCATCTTACGTGGACTGTACGTGGAGAGGCTGACAGCTGGGTCCACGATGGCAGCAAGGAAGTGCCTCCTTATTACGCGGAAAATAATGATTCCTCCACCTGACAGCAGGGACCCACCGGACGGGCCACCATATTTCGCAAAAAAAACGTTTGCCCCCTGACTGTTGGGACCCACCGGACGGGCCACCGTATTGCGCGAAAAAGCGTTCCCCCCGCTGTCAGCTCGGACCCACCGGAAGTGCCTCCTTATTACGCACCAAAAAATGAATACTCCCCCTGCTGGTTGGGACCCACCTTGGTGGGAGGCTGACTTGTGGGCCTACTAAGTTGACGGGGATGGAGTGCTTTGTCAACTTAGTCAATATGAACGATTCTAGCTCCAGTGACCGTACGATGTCCATCCAACGGCCGTAGTGCTTCTTCAACCTCTGGTCTTGTTGCTCCAGCCGCCCAAAGCAGCGCCGGTCGTGCCGCATGCTCCTGCCTCCCATGGCCGGCTGTGCTGCCGCGGAGGCCTCACCGCCCCCCTACTATTCCCACCGCTGGCCAGGCCTTGCAGCGACGGCAGCCTCACACCGCAGCCGAACCAGTGAACCCTCGTACTCCTCTCCGCGCGGGCTTCCGCTGCCGCGTCTTCCCCGGCTCCGCGTCGTCCCCTTCCTAGGCCTCGCCGTCGTCCACCGCCCTGGTGCTCTCGGCGTGGCGTGGTCAACGTGGTCAAGGAACGGCTTCCATCGGACGTGGACCGTACGTGGAGAGGCTGACAGCTGGGTCCACGGCCGCGGAAAGGAAGTGCCTCCTTATTACGCGCAAAATAATTATTCCTCCACCTGACAGTGGGGACCCACCGGACGGCCACCATATTTCGTGAAAAAAATGTTTCCCCCTGACAGCTGGGACCCACCAGCTACATCTTCGCACGCAAGGAAGTGCGTCCAGGCAAAAACAAAACAAAAACGATTCGCCCCCCTAACTGCTGGCACCCACCAGCTACATCTTCGCACGCAAGGAAGTGCCTGACAGTCGGGACCCACCTGGTCGAAGCGTACGTAGCGTTGTCATTCTGGTCGCGAATGTGTACGTACATACTGTTCGATGTAGAGGCGCGCACGTGTCGTAGTAGAGGCGCGCACGTAGCATGTACACGTATGTAAAGCGGCCAGGGTGCACGAAAGTAAATACGGCCACGTACATACATACGGGCAGGGTCTCGAACGCCTACTCGCGCGTACGTACAGCCAGGGCTCGTGTACATGGCTGGGTCGGAACGGAGAAACAGCGTCGTCATCGTGTTGATGGGGAGCCAACCAGCTGGGTCGGAACGGAATGCGTTGTCATGTTCATCGGGAGGGCTTGGACGGAACAGCCGATGGAAACAAGGCCTGGCGTACCGCAGAACAGAGGAAACGGCCTTGTGTTCGACCGGCCACGTTCGAAATGGGATCCTATTCATTGGGAGGGGTCTGGCGTACCACAAAACGGAGGAAACGGACCTCCTACGGTCGAAACAGGGGTCCTGTTGATCGCGAGGGGTGTGGCATACCGCAAAACGGAGGAAACGGACTTGTGTTGGAGCGCTACGGTCGAAACGGGGGTCCTGTTCATCGGGAGGGGTGTGGCGTACCGCAAAACGGGACTCCACGGGATACTGTTCATCTCCACCGTCGACCCCCTCTAGCCTCCACGGGGCTACTGTTCATCCACCGTCGACCTCCTCCAGCCTCCACCTGCGACTATTCATCCACATGCTCCTGTTCATCCAGCCTCCCCCGAGCACTACTCCACCGGCTACTGTTCAACCAGCCCTCTCCACGGGCTCCAGTTCAACCACCCCTCCACGGGCTACTTTCATCCAGCCCTCCACCGTCTACTGTTCATCCTGCCCTCCACGGGGTGCTCCTATTCATCCTGCCCTCCACGGGGTCCTGTTCATCCAGCCCCAACCGACTCGATCGATCGGGGTCCTGTTCACCCAGAGGCAACACCACGGGGTCTTGTTCATCCACCCCACCGGGAACTGTTCATCCAAACCCCCCTAGCAACGCTCACTGTTCATCCAGAGGCAGCATCGATCGGCTTCAGTTAGCAGCATCGATCCAGAGGCAGCATCGCTCGATCGGGTTCAGTTAACAGCCATCAATCAATCGCTCGGGATCAGTAACGCGTAGCCTGCAGTGCAATCGCTCGGGTTCAGTTAGAGCCCAACACCTCGCTCGGGTTCAGTTAGAGCCCAATGCCTCACACCCACGCGCGTGCGTGTACAAGAGAAACGCGCATCGCTCGGCCCCGACCACCCACCGTAACCGGGAACACCCCGATATTTTCCTTGCCCTCGCTTCTACCACGGTTTTTTCCGTCATGGACGGCCCAAAGAATGTCATGCAGCTGCGTCTCCGGCCCGCCCATGACGAAAAGCCCATTTTCCGTCATGATTTTTTGTCATAGAAGTAGGAGCCCACCACATCTATGATGATACCAGGTTTTGTCACAATTATCGTCATAGAAGTGTCATAAGTATGACAGAAAAAAATTCGTTCGGCCCAAAATGTCACGGATGTGTCTTTTTTTTAGTGTGTATAAGTCATGGAGAAAGCAATAGCAGTAAACTAAATGATCAAGTGCTAAGCTAACGGAATCGGTCAAGTCAATCACATCATTCTCCTAATGATGTGATCCCGTTAATCAAATGACAACTCATGTCCATGGCTAGGAAACTCAACCATCTTTGATTAACGAGCTAGTCAAGTAGAGGCATACTAGTGACACTATGTTTGTCTATGTATTCACACATGTATTATGTTTCCGGTTAATACAATTCTAGCATGAATAATAAACATTTATCATGATATGAGGAAATAAATAACAACTTTATTATTGCCTCTAGGGCATATTTCCTTCAACGTGGACACACTCTCCTCCTCTCGTTGCTATGCATATCCTAGATAAATCTTGCGTGATCGTAGGAAATTTTTGAAATTGCATGCTACGTTCCCCAACAGTGGCATCCGAGCCAGGTCTATGCGTAGATGATATGCACGAGTAGAACACAAGGAGTTGTGGGCGATAATAGTCATACTGCTTACCACCAACGTCTTATTTTGATTCGGCGGTATTGTTGGATGAAGCGGCCCGGACCAACCTTACGTGACCACGTTCATGAGACCGGTTCCACCGACAGACATGCAACTTGTTTTGCATAAAGGTGGCTGGCGGTTGTCTATTTCTCCAACTTTAGTTGAATCTAATTTGACTACGGCCGGCCCTTGTTGAAGGTTAATATAGCACACTTGACGAAAAATCATTGTGGTTTTGATGCGTAGGTAAGAACGGTTCTTCCTAGAAGCCCGTAGCAGCCACGTAAAACTTGAAACAACAAAGTAGAGGACGTCTAACTTGTTTTTGCAGGGCATGTTGTGATGTGATATGATGAAGACATGATGTGATACAATTTATTGTATGAGATGATCATGTTTTGTAAAAGTTATCGGCAACTAGCAGGAGCCTTATGGTTGTCGCTTTATTGTATGAAATGCAATCGCCATATAATTGCTTTACTTTATCACTATGCGTTAGCGATAGTTGTAGAAGCAATATTGGCGAGACGACAACGACGCTACGATGGAGATCAAGGTGTCAAGCCGGTGATGACGGAAATCATGACGGTGCTTTGGAGATGGAGATCAAAGGCACAAGATGATGATGGCCATATCATGTCACATATTTTGATTGCATGTGATGTTTATATTTTATGCATCTTATTTTGCTTAGTACGGCGGTAGCATTATAAGATGATCCCTCACTAAAATTTCAAGGTATGAGTGTTCTCCCTGAGTATGCACCATTGCGACAGTTCGTCGTGCCGAGACACCACGTGATGATCGGGTGTGATAAGCTCTAAGTTCACATACAACGGGTGCAAGACAGTTTTGCATGTGCAGAATACTCTGGTTAAACTTGACAAGCCTAGCATGTATAGACATGGCCTCGGAACACTGGAGACCGAAAGGTCGAACGTGAATCATATAGTAGATATGATCAACATAGAGATGTTCACCATTGAAGACTACTCCATCTCACGTGATGATTGAACATGGTTTAGGTTATTTGGATCACGTAATAATTTAGATGACTCGAGGGATGTCTATCTAAGTGGGAGTTCTTAAGTAATATGATTAATTGAACTTAATTTATCATGAACTTAGTCCTAATAGTATTTGCATATCTATGTTGTAGATCAATAGCTGGCGTATAGCTCCCCTGTTTTATTTTTGATATGTTCCTAGAGAAAATTAAGTTGAAAGATGATAGTAGCAATGATGCGGACTGGGTCCATGATCTGAGGATTATCCTCATTGCTGCACAGAAGACTTATGTCCTTGATACACCGCTAGGTGACAGACCTATTGCAGGAGCTGATGCAGACGTTATGAACGTTTGACAAGCTTGGTATGATGACTACTCGATAGTTTAGTGTGCCATACTTTACGGCTTAGAACTGGGACTTCCAAAATGTTTTGAACGCCACGGAGCATATGAGATGTTCCAAGAGCTGAAATTGGTATTTCAGGCTCATGCCCGTGTTAGGAGGTATGAGACCTCTGACAAGTACTTTGCCTACAAGATGGATGAGAATAGCTCAGCTAGTGAGCATGTGCTCAGAATATCTGAGTACTACAATCACTTGAGTCAAGTGGGAGTTAATCTTCCAGATAAGATAGTGATTGACAGAGTTCTCTAGTCACTATCACCAAGTTACTAGAGCTTCGTGATGAAATATAATATGCAAGGGATAACGGAAACGATTCCCAAGCTCTTCGCGATGCTGAAATCGGCGAAGGTAGAAATCAAGAAAAAGCATCAAGTGTTGATGGTTGACAAGACCACTAGTTTCAAGTAAAAGGGCAAGGGAAAGAAAGGGAACTTCAAGAAGAATGGCAAGCAAGTTGCCACTCCTGTGAAGAAGCCCAAAACTAGATGATACGTCCATTTTGCAACATGTTTTCTTACTGTTATTTATAATGTTTTTATCCATAATAATGCTTTTTGGAGTAATTCTAATGTCTTTTCTCTCATAATTTGCAAGGTACACACCAAGAAGGAGAATTCCAGAAGCTGGAAATCTGGACCTGAAAAAGCTACGTCGGGCCACCTATTCTGCACAACTCCAAATGAGCTGAAACTTCACGAAGCTTTTTATGGATTATTTAAGAAATACTGGAGCCAATAAACACCAGAGGGGGGCCACCAGGTGGGCACAACCCACCTGGGTGCGCCAGGCCCCCCAGGCATGCCCTGGTGGGTTGTGGCCTCCTCGGCCCACCTCCGATGCCCATCTTCTGGTATAAAAGTCATTTTGACCTAGAAAAAATAAGGATAATACTTTCGGGGCGGAGCGCCGCCGTCTCGAGGCGGGACTTGGACAGGAGCACTTTTGCCCTCCGGCGGAGTGATTCTGCCGGGGGAACTTCCCTCCCGGAGGGGGAAATCATCGTCATCGTCGTCACCAACAACTCTCCCATCTTGGGGAGGGCAATCTCCATCAACATATTCACCAGAACCATCTCATCTCAAACCCTAGTTCATCTCTTGTATTCAATCTTGTTACCAAAACTATAGATTCTTGCTAGGGGGTGACTAGTAGTGTTGATTACATCTTGTAGTTGATTACTATATGGTTTATTTGGTGGAAGATTATATGTTCAGATCCATGATGATATTTAATACTCCTCTGATCATGAGCATGTTCATTATTTGTGAGTATTTACTTTTGTTCTTGAGGTCATGGGATAAATCATGTTGCAAGTAATCATGTGAATTTGATATGTGTTCGATATTTTGATGGTATGTATGTTGTGATTCCCTTAGTGGTGTCATGTGAACGTCGACTACATGACACTTCACCATATTAGGGCCTAAGGGAATGCATTGTGGAGTAGTAAATAGATGGTGGGTTGCAAGAGTGACAGAGCTTAAACCCCAATTTATGCACTATTCCGTAAGGGATCGATTGGATCCAAAAGTTTAATGGTATGGTTAGAATTTATTCTTAATGATGATATTCTCGTAGTTGCGGATGCTTGCGGGAGGGTTAATCATAAGTAGGAGGTTTGTTCAAGTAAGAAAAACACCTAAGCACCGGTCCACTCACATATCAAATTATCAAAGTAGCGAACACGAATTAAACCAACATGATGAAAGTGACTAGATGAAATTCATGTGTACCCTCAAGAACGCTTTGCTTATCATAAGAGACTGTTTTGGCCTATCCCTTGCCTCAAAAGGATTGGGCTACCTTGCTGTATACGTGTTACTATTATCGTTACTTGCTCGTTACAAATTATCTTGCTATCAAACTACTCGCTACTTATAGTTTCAGCACTTGCAGACATTACCTTACTGAAAACTACTTGTCATTTCCTTCTGCTCCTTGATACGTCTCCAACGTATCTATAATTTTTGATTGTTCCATGCTATATTCTATTCTGTTTTGGATGTTTAATGGGCTTTATTATACACTTTTATATTATTTTTGGGACTAACCTATTAACCGGAGGCCCAGCCCAAATTGTTGTTTTTTGCCTATTTCGGTGCTTCGAAGGAAAAGGATATCAAACGGAGTCCAAACGGAATGAAACCTTCAGGAACTTGATTTTCGGAACAAACGTGATCCAGAGGACTTGGAGTCTACGTAAAGCAATCAACGAGGAAGGCACGAGGTAGGGGGGAGCGCCCACCTCCCCCAAGCGCGCCCTCCACCCTCGTGGGGCCCTCGTTGCTCCACCGACGTACTTCTTCCTCCTATATATACCCATGTACCCCCAAACCATCAGATACGGAGCCAAAACCCTATTTCCACCGCCGCAACCTTCTGTACCCGTGAGTCCCATCTTGGGGCCTTTTCCGGCGCTCCGCCGGAGGGGGATTGATCACGGAGGGCTTCTACATAAACACCATAGCCTCTCCGACGATGTGTGAGTAGTTTACCTCAGACCTTCGGGTCCATAGTTATTAACTAGATGGCTTCTTCTCTCTCTTTGGATCTCAATACAAAGTTCTCCTCGATCTTCTTGGAGATCTATTCGATGTAATCTTCTTTTGCGGTGTGTTTGTCGAGATCCGATGAATTGTGGGTTTATGATCAAGATTATCTCTGAACAATATTTGAATCTCCTCTGAATTCTTTTATGTATGATTGGTTATCTTTGCAAGTCTCTTCGAATTATCAGTTTGGTTTGGCCTACTAGATTGATCTTTCTTGCAATAGGGGAAGTGCTTAGCTTTGGGTTCAATCTTGCAGTGCTCGATCCCAGTGACAGAAAGGGAAACGACACGTATGGTATTGTTGCCATCGAGGATAAAAAGATGGGGTTTATATCATATTGCATGAGTTTATCCCTCTACATCATGTCATCTTGCTTAAAGCGTTACTCCGTTCTTATGAACTTAATACTCTAGATGCATGCTGGATAGCGGTCGATGTGTGGAGTAATAGTAGTAGATGCAGAATCGTTTCGGTCTACTTGTCACGGACGTGATGCCTATATACATGATCATACCTAGATATTCTCATAACTATGCTCAATTCTATCAATTGCTCGGCAGTAATTCGTTTACCCACCGTAATACTTATGCTATCTTGAGAGAAGCCACTAGTGAAAGCTATGGCCCCCGGGTCTATCTTCCATCATATTAATCTCCCGACAACAAGCTATTTCTGGTGCCGTTTATTTTGCTTTCTTTACTTTTACTCTTTATCATAAAAATACCAAAAATATTATCTTATCATATCTATCAAATCTCACTCTCGTAACTGACCGTGAAGGGATTAACAACCCCTTTATCGCGTTGGTTGCGAGGTTCTTATTTGTTTGTGTAGGTGCGTGGGACTCGAGCGTGGTCTCCTACTAGATTGATACCTTGGTTCTCAAAAACTGAGGGAAATACTTACGCTACTTTACTGCATCACCCTTTCCTCTTCAAGGGAAAACCAACGCAGTGCTCAAGAGGTAGCAAGAAGGATTTCTGGTGCCGTTGCCGCGGAGTCTACGCACAAGTCAAGACATACTAAGTACCCATCACAAACTCTTATCCCTCGCATTACATTATTTGCCATTTGCCTCTCGTTTTCCTCTCCCCCACATCACCATTGCCGTTTTTATTCGCCCTCTCTTTTCCGTTCACCTCTTTTTCGCTTGCTTCTTGTTTGGTCGTGTGTTGGATTGCTTGCTTGCCACGACGGCTCTACCTAGATTTGGTGATCTTCACCTTAAAAGGTTAGAAGAGATCGAAAGCAACGTCAGGAGTTTTATGACTTTACAATTGGAGCATAATAATTTCTTTAGGAACGAGCTTAAGGAACAAAAAAGCTTTATGGGTTATATGAATAAAGAGCTTGATGATATGTCTAAAGAATTTTATGGTTTGAAATCTCATATTGCTCACCTCGAAAAATTAATAGCTGAGGTTTCGGATAAGCAGGCCACCTTAGTTAATAAGATGGCCGCTAAGCCGGAATTTTTTTGCGAAAATAAAGATGAAGATCTAAAAGTTATTGATGTGTCCCCTATTAAATCTTTGTTTTGCAATATGAATCTTGATAATGGTGGGACTGGAGATGAGTCACCTTTACCTAGAAGGCGTCCCAAAAATTCGGAGTTTTTAGATCTTGATGCAAAAATTGGTAAAAGTGAGATTGAAGAGGTCAAAACTTTAGATATTAATGAACCCACTATTTTGTATTTCAAGGAATTTCATTATGATAATTGCTCTTTGATAGATTGTATTTCCTTGTTGCAATCCGTGCTAAATTCTCCTCATGCTTATAGTCAAAATAAAGCTTTTACTAAACATATCGTTGATGCTTTAATGCAATCTTATGAAGAAAAACTTGAGTTGGAAGTTTCTATCCCTAGAAAACTTCATTATGAGTGGGAACCTACTATTAAAATTAGAGTTAAAGATCATGAATGCTATGCTTTGTGTGATTTGGGTGCTAGTGTTTCCACGATTCCAAAAACCTTATGTGAATTGCTAGGATTCCGTGAATTTGATGATTGTTCTTTAAACTTGCACCTTGCGGATTCCACTATTAAGAAACATATGGGAAGAATTAATGATGTTCTTATTGTTGCAAATAGGAACTATGTGCCCGTAGATTTCATTGTTCTTGACATAGATTGCAATCCTTCATGTCCTATTATTCTTGGTAGACCTTTCATTAGAACGATTGGTGCAATTATTGATATGAAGGAAGGGAATATTAGATTCCAATGTCCATTAAGGAAAGGTATGGAACACTTTCCTAGAACTAAAATAAAATTACCATATGAATCTATTATGAGAGCTACTTATGGATTGCCTACCAAAGATGGCAATACCTAGATCTATCCTTGTTTTTATGCCTAGCTAGGGGCGTTAAACGATAGCGCTTGTTGGGAGGAAACCCAATTTTATTTTTGCTTTTTGCTTTTTGCTTCTGTTTAGGAATAAATATTTGATCTATCCTCTGGTTAGATTTGTTTTTATGTTTTAATTAGTGTTTGTGCCAAGTTAAACACATAGGATCTTCTTGGGTGATAGTTATTTGATCTTGCTGAAAATTCCAGAAACTTTCTGTTCACGAAAACAATTGTTTAAAATCACCAGAACGTGATAACATACTGATTCCAATTGCAGTAGATCAATAAACAAATTTTCTAGGTCGTACTATTTTGGTAGAATTTTTTGAGTTCCAGAAGTTTGCGTTAGTTATAGATTACTACAGACTGTTCTGTTTTTGACAGATTCTGTTTTTCGTGTGTTGTTTGCTTATTTTGATGAATCTATGGCTAGTAAAAGAGTTTATAAACCATAGATAAGTTGGAATACAGTAGGTTTAACACCAATATAAATAAATAATGAGTTCAATACAGTACCTTGAAGTGGTGTTTTCTTTTCTTTCGCTAACGGAGCTCACGAGATTTTCTGTTGAGTTTTGTGTTGTGAAGTTTTCAAGTTTTGGGTAAAAGATTTGATGGATTATGGAACATGGAGTGGAAAGAGCCTAAGCTTGGGGATGCCCATGGCACCCCAAGATAATCTAAGGACACCAAATATCCAAAGCTTGGGGATGCCCCGGAAGGCATCCCCTCTTTCGTCTTCGTCTATCGGTAACTTTACTTGGAGCTATATTTTTATTCACCACATGATATGTGTTTTGCTTGGAGCGTCTTGTATGATTTGAGTCTTTTCTTTTTAGTTTACCACAATCATCCTTGCTATACACACCTTTTGAGAGAGACACACATTATTCGGAAATTATTAGAATACTCTATGTGCTTCACTTATATCTTTTGAGCTATATAGTTTTTGCTCTAGTGATTCACTTATATCTTTTAGAGCACGGTGGTGGATTTGTTTTATAGAAACTTTTGTTCTCTCATGCTTCACATATATTATTTTGAGAGTCCTACAAAACAGCATGGTAATTTGCTTTAATCATAAAAATTGGTCCTAATATGATAGCCATCCAAGATTAGTAAAAAAAGTTCTTATGAGTGTGTTGAATACTATGAGAAGTTTGATGCTTGATAATTGTTTTGAGATATGAAGATGGTGATATTAGAGTCATGCTAGTTGAGTAGTGGTGAATTTGAGAAATACTTGTGTTAAAGTTTGTGATTCCCGTAGCATGCACGTATGGTGAACCGTTATGTGATGAAGTCGGAGCATGATTTATTTATTGATTGTCTTCCTTATGAGTGGCGGTCAGGGACGAGCGATGGTATTTTCCTACCAATCTATCCCCCTAGGAGCATGCGCGTAATACTTTGCTTTGATAACTTGTAGATTTTTGCAAGAAGTATATGAGTTCTTTATGACTAATGTTGAGTCCATGGATTATACGCACTCTCATCCTTCAACCATTGCTAGCCTCTCTAATACCGCGCACTTTTCGCCGGTATCATACACCCACCATATACCTTCCTCAAAACAGCCACCATACCTACCTATCATGGCATTTCCATAGCCATTCCGAGATATATTGGCATGCAACTTACCACCGTTTCGTTTACTATGACACGCTTCATCATTGTCATAATTGCTTTGCGTGATCATGTAGTTGACATCGTATTTGTGGCAAAGCCACCGTTCATAACTTTCATACATGTCACGCCTGAGGCATTCACATAGAGTCATATTTTGTTCTAAGTATTGAGTTGTAATTCTTGAATTGTAAGTAAATAAAAGTGTGATGATCATCATTAGAGCATTGTCCCAAGTGAGGAAAGGATGATGGAGACTATGATTCCCCCACAAGTCGGGATGAGACTCCGGACGAACAAAAAAGAGAAAAAAAAGAGGCCATAAAAAATAGAAAAAAAGGCCCAACTAAAAAAATGAGAGAAAAAGAGAGAAGGGACAATGCTACTATCCTTTTTCCACACTTGTGCTTCAAAGTAGCACCATGATCTTCATGATAGAGAGTCTCCTATGATATCACTTTCATATACTAGTGGGAATTTTTCATTATAAGAACTTGGCTTGTATATTCCAATGATGGGCTTCCTCAAAATGCCCTAGGTCTTCATGAGAAAGCGAGTTGGATGTGCACCCACTTAGTTTCTTTTGTTGAGCTTTCATATATTTACAGCTCTAGTGCATCCATTGAATGGCAATCCCTACTCACTCGCATTGATATCTATTAATGGGCATCTCCAGAGCCCGTTTATACACCTAGTTGATGTGAGACTATCTTCTCCTTTTTGTCTTCTCCACAACCACCATTCTATTCCACATATAGTGCTATATCCATGGCTCACGCTCATGTATTGCATGAAGATTGAAAAAGTTTGAGAACACCAAAAGTATGAAACAATTGATTGGCTTGTCATCGGGGTTGTGCATGATTTAAATATTTTGTGTGGTGAAGATAGAGCATAGCCAGACTATATGATTTTGTAGGGATAACTTTCTTTGGCCATGTTATTTTGAGAAGACATAATTGCTTAGTTAGTATGCTTGAAGTATTATTATTTTTATGTCAATATTAAACTTTTATCTTGAATCTTTTGGATCTGAATATTCATACCACAAATAAGAGAATTACATTGAAAATTATGCTAAGTAGCATTCCACGTCAAAAATTCTGTTTTTATCATTTACCTACACGAGGACGAGCAGGAATTAAGCTTGGGGATGCTTGATACGTCTCCAACGTATCTATAATTTTTTATTGTTCCATGCTATATTATATTATGTTTTGGATGTTTAATGGGCTTTATTATACACTTTTATATTATTTTTGGGACTAACCTATTAACCGGAGGCCCAGCCCAAATTGTTGTTTTTTGCCTATTTCAGTGTCTCGAAGGAAAAGGATATCAAACGGAGTCCAAACGGAATGAAACCTTCGGGAACGTGATTTTCAGAACAAACGTGATCCTAAGGACTTGGAGTCTACGTAAAGCAATCAACGAGGAAGGCACGAGGTAGGGGGGCGCGCCCACCTCCTCCAGGCGCGCCTCCACCCTCGTGGGGCTCTCGTTGCTCCACCGACATACTTCTTCCTCCTATATATACCCATGTACCCCCAAACCATCAGATACGGAGCCAAAACCCTATTTCCACCGCCGCAACCTTCTATACCCGTGAGATCCCATCTTGGGGCCTTTTCCGGCGCTTCGCCGGAGGGGGCATTGATCACGGAGGGCTTCTACATCAACACCATAGCCTCTCCGATGATGTGTGAGTAGTTTACCTCAGACCTTCGGGTCCATAGTTATTAGCTAGATGGCTTCTTCTCTTTCTTTGGATCTCAATATAAAGTTCTCCTCGATCTTCTTGGAGATCTATTCGATGTAATCTTCTTTTGCGGTGTGTTTGTTGAGATCCGATGAATTGTGGGTTTATGATCAAGATTATCTATGAACAATATTTGAATCTCCTCTGAATTCTTTTATGTATGATTGGTTATCTTTGCAAGTCTCTTTGAATTATCAGTTTGGTTTGGCCTACTAGATTGATCTTTCTTGCAATAGGAGAAGTGCTTAGCTTTGGGCTCAATCTTGCGGTGCTCGATCCTAGTGACAGAAAGGGAAATGACACGTATTGTATTGTTGCCATCGAGGATAAAAAGATGGGGTTTATATCATATTGCTTGAGTTTATCCCTCTACATCATGTCATCTTGCTTAAAGCGTTACTCCGTTCTTATGAACTTAATACTCTAGATGCACGCTGGATAGCGGTCGATGTGTGGAGTAATAGTAGTAGATGCAGAATCGTTTCAGTCTACTTGTCACGGACGTGATGCCTATATACATGATCATACCTAGATATTCTCATAACTATGCTCAATTCTATCAATTGCTCGATAGTAATTCATTTACCCACCGTAATACTTATGCTATCTTGAGAGAAGCCACTAGTGAAACCTATGCCCCCTGGGTCTATCTTCCATCATATTAATCTCCCGACAACAAGCTATTTCTGGCGCCGTTTATTTTTCTTTCTTTACTTTTACTCTTCATCATAAAAATACCAAAAATATTATCTTATCATATCTATTAGATCTCACTCTCGTAAGTGACCGTGAAGGGATTGACAACCCCTTTATCGCGTTGGTTGCGAGGTTCTTATTTGTTTGTGTAGGTGCGTGGAGCTCGAGCATGGTCTCCTACTGGATTGATACCTTGGTTCTCAAAAACTGAGGGAAATACTTACGCTACTTTACTGCATCACCCTTTCCTCATCAAGGGAAAACCAACGCAGTGCTCAAGAGGTAGCACTCCTCGTTGGGTTCGACACTCTTACTTATCAAAAAGAGCTACAATTGATCCCCTATACTTGTGGGTCATCAACTACTAGCTAATCCTTATGCAGGAGATGGAACCGAACATCCTGATATGCACTTGATATATGTAGAACAAATTTGTGGATTATTTAAGCTTGCAGGTTTACCCGGAGATGAGGTGATGAGAAAGGTTTTCCCTTTATCTTTGAAGGGAAAAGCATTGGCATGGTATAGGCTATGCAATGATATTGGATCATGGAATTGGAATTCCACCAAAAAAAATTATCCTATGCATCTGGTTCATCGTGATCGGAATTATAGAATTTTTGGCCTCGTGAAGGAGAAAGTATCGCTCTAGCTTGGGGGAGGCTTAAGTCAATGTTATATTCATGCCCCAATCATGAGCTCTCGAGAGAAATAATTATTTAGAACTTTTATGCTTGGCTTTCTCGTAATGATCAAACCATGCTGGATACTTCTTGAGCTGGTTCTTTTATGAAGATAACTATTGAATTCCGGTGGGATCTTTCGGAAAGAATTAAACGCAAATCTGAAGATTGGGAACTCGACGAAGGTAAAGAGTCAGGTATAAAGCTTAAGTATGATTGTGTTAAGTCTTTTATGGATACCGATGCTTTTCAAAAGTTTAGCACTAAATATGGACTTGACTCTGAGATAGTAGCCTCCTTTTGTGAGTCATTTGCAAATCATGTTGAACTCCCTAAAGAGAAGTGGTTTAAATATCGCCCACCTATTAAAGAAGAAATTAAAGAACCGGTACCAGTTAAAGAAGAAACTATACTCTATAATGTTGATCCAGTTGTTCCTACTGCTTATATTGAGAAACCCCCTTTAGCTATTAGGATAAAGGAACATGCTAAAGTTTCAACTGTGGTTAACAAAAGTTATGTTAGAACACCTAAACCAGATGAACAAATTAGAGTAGAACCTAATGTTGCTATGGTTAAAGATCTCCTAGAAGAAGATATAGATGGGCACGTTATTTACTTCTGTGCAGAAGCTGCTAGAATTGCTAAACCCGATAAAAGGGATAAACATAGACCAGTTGTTGGCATGCCTGTCATTTCACTTAAAATAGGAGATCACCGTTGGTTTATGTGACGTGGGTGCTAGTGTGAGTGCTATTCCTTACGCTTTATATCAAGAAATTAAGAAAGACATAGCACCTGCAGAGATAGAAGACATAGATGTTACTATTAAACTTGCTAATAGAGACACCATATCACCTTGTGGGATTATTAGAGATGTTGAAGTCTTGTGTGGGAAAATGAAATACCCTACTAATTTTCTTGTTCTTGGTTCCCCACAAGATGACCTCTGTCCCATTATCTTTGGTAGACCTTTCTTGAACACAGTTAATGCTAAGATAGATTGCAAGAAACAAACTGTTGGTGTTATCTTTGGTGATGAGTCTCATGAGTTTAATTTTTCCAAGTTTAGTAGAAATCATCATGAAAAAGAATTGCCTAGTAAAGATGAATTAATTGGTCTTGCTTCTATTGTTGTGCCACCTACTGATCCTTTAGAGAAATACTTTCTAGACCATGAAAATGTTTACATGTGCATGAAAGGAATGAAATAGATAAGATTTTCTTTGAACAACGTCCTCTGCTTAAACACAATTTGCCTATTGAAACTCTAGGAGGTCTTCCTCCACCTAAAGGTGATCCTGTGTTTGAATTAGAACAATTGCCAGACACTTTGAAATATGCTTATCTTGATGAAAAGAAGATATATCCTGTTATTATCAGTGCTAACCTTTCAGAACATGAAGAAGAAAGATTATTGAAAGTTATAAGGAAGCACCGAGCTGCTATTGGATATACTCTTGATGATTTAAAGGGCATTAGTCCCACTCTATGTCAGCACAAAATTAAAATGTGATACGTCTCCAACGTATCTATAATTTTTTTATTGTTCTATGCTATTATATTATCCATTTAGGATGTTTATATGCATTTATATGCTATTTTATATGATTTTTGGGTCTAACCTATTAACCCAGAGCCCAGTGCCAGTTTCTGTTTTTTCCTTGTTTTTGAGTACCGCAGAAAAGGAAAGCCAAACGGAGTCCAATTGACCTGAAACTTCACGGAGCTTATTTTTGGACTAGAAGAAGGCCACGGAGTCAAAGAGTTGGGCCAGAAGAGTCCCGGGCTGCCCACGAGGGTGGAGGGCGCACCCACCCCCTGGGTGCGCCCCCTACCTCGTGGACAGCCCGGAGACCCCCCTGACTTGTTCTCGACGCCAAATCCTCTTATATATACAGAAACCCCAGAACATAACCTAGATCGGGAGTTCCGCCGCCGCAAGCCTCTATAGCCACCGAAAACCAATCTAGACCCGTTCCGGCACCCTGCCGGAGGGGGGAACCCTCACCGGTGGCCATCTTCATCATCCCGGCGCTCTCCATGACGAGGAGGGAGTAGTTCACCCTCGGGGCTGAGGGAATGTACCAGTAGCTATGTGTTTGATCTCTCTCTCTCTCGTGTTCTTGAGGTGGTACGATCTTGATGTATCGCGAGCTTTGCTATTATAGTTGGATCTTATGATGTTTCTCCCCCTCTACTCTCTTGTAATGGATTGAGTTTTCCCTTTGAAGTTATCTTATTGGATTGAGTCTTTAAGGATTTGAGAACACTTGATGTATGTCTTGCATGTGCTTATCTGTGGTGACATTGGGATATCACGTGATCTACTTGATGTATGTTTTGGTGATCAACTTGCGGGTTCCGTGACCTCGTGAACTTATGCATAGGGGTTGGCACATGTTTTCGTCTTGACTCTCCGGTAGAAACTTTGGGGCACTCTTTGAAGTACTTTGTGTTGGTTTGAATAGATGAATCTGAGATTGTGTGATGCATATCGTATAATCATACCCACGGATACTTGAGGTGACATTGGAGTATCTAGGTGACATAAGGGTTTTGGTTGATTTGTGTCTTAAGGTGTTATTCTAGTACAAACTCTATGATAGATCGAACGGAAAGAATAGCTTCATGTTATTTTACTATGGACTCTTGAATAGATCGATCAGAAAGGATAACTTTGAGGTGGTTTTGTACCCTACCATAATCTCTTCGTTTGTTCTCCGCTATTAGTGACTTTGGAGTGACTCTTTGTTGCATGTCGAGGGATAGTTATATGATCCAATTATGTTATTACTATTGAGAGAACTTGCACTAGTGAAAGCATGAACCCTAGGCCTTGTTTCAACGCATTGCAATACCATCTGTGCTCACTTTTATCATTAGTTACCTTGCTGTTTTTATATTTTCATATTACAAAAACCTATATCTACCATCCATATTGCACTTGTATCACCATCTCTTCGCCGAACTAGTGCACCTATACAATTTACCATTGTATCAGGTGTGTTGGGGACACAAGAGACTCTTTGTTATTTGGTTGCAGGGTTTTTTGAGAGAGACCATCTTCAACCTACGCCTCCCACGGATTGATAAACCTTAGGTCATCCACTTGAGGGAAATTTGCTACTGTCCTACAAACCTCTGCACTTGGAGGCCCAACAACATATACAAGAAGAAGGTTGCATAGTAGACATCAATATGGAACCTGATGCTAAGCCAGTTGTTGATCACCAACGTCGGTTAAATCCGAAGATGAAAGAGGTGGTAAGAACGGAAATATTAAAACTTCTGGAAGCAAGTATAATCTATCCCATAGCTGATAGTACATGGGTAAGTCATGTTCATTGTGTCCCTAAGAAAGAAGGTATTACTGTTGTTCCTAATGATAAGAATGAACTTATTCCACAAAGAATAGTTACAGGCTATAGAATGGTAACTGATTTTAGAAAATTAAATAAAGCTACTAGAAAAGATCATTACCCTTTTTGCCTTATATTGATCAAATGCTTGAAAGATTATCAAAGCACACACACTTTTGCTTCCTTGATGGATATTCTGCCTTTTCACAAATACATGTATCTCGACCTGATCAAGAAAAGACCACTTTTGCTTGTCCTTTTGAAACTTATGCTTATAGACGTATGCATTTTGGTTTATTTAATGCACCTGCTACCTTTCAAAGATGTATGATGGCTATATTCTCTGACTTTTGTGAAAAGATTGTTGAGGTCTTCATGGATGACTTTTCTGTTTATGGGAAGTCTTTTGATGATTGTTTAAGCAATCTTGATCGAGTTTTGCAGAGATGTGCACAAACAAATCTTGTCTTGAATTGGGAGAAGTGCCACTTTATGGTTAATGAAGGCATTGTCTTGGGTCATAAAATTTCTGAAAGAGGTATTGAAGTGGACCAAGCTAAGGTTGATGCAATTGAGAAAATTTCATGTCCTAAGGACATAAAAGGTATTCATAGTTTCCTAGGTCATGTTGGTTCCTATAGGAGGTTTATTAAAGACTTTTCTAAAATTTCTAGGCCTCTTACTAATCTTTTGTAAAAGGATATTCCTTTTGTTTTTTATGATGATTGTCTTGAAGCCTTTGAAACACTCAAGAAAGCTTTAATCTCAGCACCTATTGTTCAACCACCTGATTGGAACTTGCCTTTTGAAACTATGTGTGATGCTAGTGATTATGTTGTGGGTGCTGTTCTAGGGTAAAGAGTTGATAAGAAATTGAATGTTATTCATTATGCTAGCAAAACTCTAGACAGTGCTCAAAGAAATTATGCTACTACTGAAAAAGAATTCTTAGCAGTGGTGTTTGCTTGTGATAAATTTAGATCTTATATTGTTGATTCCAAAGTAATTGTTCACACTGACCATGCTGCTATTAAATATCTTATGGAAAAGAAAGATGCTAAACCTAGACTTATTCGATGGGTTCTCTTGCTACAAGAATTTGATTTGCATATCACTGATAGAAAAGGAGCTGAGAACCCCATAGGTGATAATTTGTCTAGGCTTGAAAATGTGCTTGATGACCCACTACCTATTGATGATGGTTTTCCTGATGAGCAGTTAGCTGCAATAAATGTTGCTCATAATACTCCTTGGTATGTTGACTATGCTAATTATATTGTTACTAAATATTTACCACCTAGCTTTACATACCAACAAAAGAAAAAATTCTTCTATGATTTAAGACACTACTTTTGGGATGACCCACATCTTAATAAAGAAGGAGTAGATGGTATTATTAGACGTTGTGTACCTGAGCATGAACAAGGACAAATCCTTCGGAAATGTGACTCCGAAGCATATGGAGGGCATCATGATGGAGATAGAACTGCTCACAAGGTATTGCAATCTGGATTTTATTGGCCTACTCTCTTCAAGGATGCCCGTAAGTTCGTCTTATCTTGTGATGAGTGTCAAAGAATAGGTAATATCGGTAAGCGTCAAGAAATGCCTATGAATTATTCACTTGCTGTTGAATCATTTGATGTTTGGGGATTTGATTACATGGGACCTTTTCCTTCCTCTAATGGGTATACACATATTTCGGTTGTTGTTGATTATGTTACTAAATGGTAGAAGCTATTCCAACCAATAGTGCTGATCACAACACCTCTATTAAAATGCTTAAGGAAGTTATTTTCCCAAGGTTTGGAGTCCCTAGATATTTAATGACTGATGGTGGTTCACACTTTATTCATGGTGCTTTCCGTAAGATGCTTGCTAAGTATGATGTTCACCATATAATTGCATCACCCTATCATCCTCAGTCTAGTGGTCAAGTTGAACTTAGTAATAGAGAAATAAAATTAATTTTGCAAAAGACTGTTAATTGGTCCAGAAAGGATTGGTCTAAGAAATTAGATGATGCACTTTGGGCTTATAGAACAGCATATAAAAATCCTATGGGTATGTCTCCTTATAAAATGGTTTATGGAAAAGCTTGTCATTTGCCTCTTGAGTTAGAACATATAGCATACTGGGCAGTTAAAGAACTCAACTATGATTCCAAACTTGTTGGTGAAAAGAGGTTATTTGATATAAGCTCATTAGATGAATGGAGAACCCAAGCTTATGAAAATGCAAAATTATTCAAAGAAAAAGTTTAAAGATGGCATGACAAAAGAATCCAAAAGCGTGAGTTTAAAGTCGGAGAATATGTTCTTTTGTACAACTCTCATTTTAGATTTTTTGCATGGAAACTCCTCTCGAAATGGGAAGGCCCATATGTCATCGAGGAGGTTTACCGGTCTGGAGCCATCAAAACAAATAATTCCGAGGGTACTAACCCGAAGGTTGTCAATGGGCAACGAATAAAACATTATATCTCAGGTATGCCCATTAATGTTGAAAGCAATATTATCCAAACTTTGACACCGGAAGAGCACATAAAAGAGTCCTTCCGGAACACACCAGAATCGTCAAAATAAGGAGGTACGTGACACGGTAAGTAAACGGACTCCGAAAAATCAGCAAAAATATTTTTTGTCAGTTTTGGAATATTTTAGAATTTTGGAAATAAAGAAACTTCAAGGAAGCGTCCCCTGGTGGGCACAAGACACCAGGGCGCGCCAGGCATGCCTGGCGTGCCCAGGTGGGTTGTGCCCACCTGGGACATCTCCCGTACTCCGTTTTTCTTCCATGTACTTGTCCTCCAAGATTAAAAATCTATATATACTTCCCGAACCTGTTAAACACCGTATCGCGGAGAAATCCTCTGTTCTCTTTTCTTGGTATTTCTGACAGATTTATCAAGCCAGGCATCATGTCTTCCTGCTCCTCCAACAACATGGAAGAAGATGCTTGGCTGATGAAGATCGAGATGAAGAGGGAGGAGCCTACAGACGCCGTCAAGGGAGGCAAGGGCAAGGAATCTACCATAGATCCACCCCCGGTGGCAGCACAAGCACTGCTGGCCAAGGAGGAGGAAGAAGATATCCTTAAGCCCTACCTTACTCATCTTACCCCTGGTGACATTGAAGCTTTTCGCGTCATTGAAATAGTTCGCATACAGAATAAGTATCTCACTCGCGAAAATATTCTGCATCAAGAGCACATTATCCATCTCCGGAGCGCCATCCGTCGGCCGGAGGATCTCTTGATCCTTAAGGATAGGATCGCTTCTTCACCACCAAAGGAGAACTGAGTATCGGGTATGGGCACTCCCCTTGGCTTCCGCCAAGCTTGGGGGAGGTGCCCCGGTATCGTATCATCCCACTATCTTTTTGCTTTTACTTATCTTAGTTTGATCTTTTTGCTTTATATGAAATAAAGTTTAGTTCGATCCTTTCGTCTTTGAGAGTCTGCTTAGTGATCTATCATTGTAATCATGTGCAAGTTATATAATAAAGTTTAGTTTGAGTTTTTACTTTCTTTACTTTCATGTTGCAAATAAAGAAAGAAAAAGAGAAAGAAGAAAATAAAAGAAAGGAAATAAATCAACAAGATCATATACTAATCCTATGGTAGGTGATAGCACCACATAAGGAAAAGTATAAGTAAGAAATTTTTATTAGGGATTGACAAACATAGCATTAGTCAATGATGCAACTCATGCAAGAATTAATAAGGGAAGTGAAGATTTACATATAAATATACTATCCTAGAAATCTTTTGTGATTGTGAGCCCTCATCAAAATATTATATGCCAAAATTGTTGACGTTGGACAAGGAAGACAACGTAATGGTTTATGTTTGTTTATATTCACAAAGAAGTCATATTGTCATAGATCCTTTAACATGTGGTGCTTGCCCCTATCTTTGCTAGCCAAAAATTCCGCACTAAGTAGAGATACTACTTGTGCATCCAAAAACCCTTAAACCCAAATCTTTTTCAAGTGTCCACCATACCTACCTAGGGATTGAGCAAGATCCCTCAAGTAAGTTGTCATCAGTGCAAAAAGGCAATAAAATTGCTTCTAAATGTGTGAGATTGTTTAGTGTAAGAGAAAATTGAGCGTTGCACGAACTTGGATGACAAAGAATAAAAGTGACAGACTGCATAATAAAGGTTGTCATCTTAAGGGGCAATGTAACGTGACGTTGTTTTGCACTAAGGGATTGAGCATACAAACAAATAAGTGCATGACAACCTCTGCTTCCCTCTACGAAGGGCCTATCTTTTACTTTTATGCAAAGAGTCAAAGTTTTCCTTCTATTCCGTTTTATTTTCTCTTTTGGCAAGCATCATGTGGTGAGGAAAGATCTAGGCACATATGTAGAGTTGAATATAGATAGCATGAGTTATTATTGTTGACATCACCCTTGAGGTGAGTATGTTGGGAGGCAAAACTATAAGCCCCTATCTTTCTATGTGTGCGGTTGAAACGTTTTGCTCATGTGTACTTGGTGAGTTTTAGCAATCATAGAAGACTATATGATGGTTGAGTATGTGGACTTGCCTAAAGGCTCCGACACGTGACCCTTCCTGAAAAGATGATGAATTGTAGTTGCAAAGTTGACTGAGAACATAGTTTGTTGGGTTCTAATAGAGTTTTTGCTTTATACTTCGATTATGTGATGAACTGTTACTTATTCATGGGAAGTGTATGATAAAAGTTCTATGATAAAAGAATTATGTTTAAACTTGTTGTTGTTATAATAATCAACATGATGCTTCTATGTCCGTATTTTGTCTTTATCGACACCTCTCTCTCAAAGCATGTGGACATGTTTTTCGACTTCGGTTTTCACTTGAGGACAAGCGAGGTCTAAGCTTGGGGGAGTTGATACGTCCATTTTGCGTCATGTTTTCTTACTATTATTTATAATGTTTTTATCCATATGAATGCTTTTTGGAGTAATTCTAATGCCTTTTCTCTCATATTTTGCAAGGTACACACCAAGAAGGAGAATTCCGGCAGCTGGAAATCTGGACGTGAAAAAGCTACGTCAGGCCACCTATTCTGCACAACTCCAAATGAGCTAAAACTTCGCAGAGATTTTTTATGGATTATTTAATAAATACTGCAGCCAATAAACACCAGAGGGGGGCCACCAGGTGGGCACAACCCACCTGGGCGCGCCAGGCCCCCCAGGCGCGCCCTGGTGGGTTATGGCCGCCTCGGCCCACCTCCGGTGCCCATCTTATGGTATATAAGTTATTTTTAACTAGAAAAAACTGAGAAGAAGACTTTCGGGGCGGAGCGCCGCCGTCTCGAGGCGGAACTTGGGCAGGAGCACTTTTGCCCTCCAGTGGAGCGATTCTGCCGGTGGAACTTCCCTCCCGGAGGGGGAAATCATCGTCATCATCATCACCAACAACTCTCCCATCTTGGGGAGGGAAATCTCCATCAACATCTTCACCAACACCATCTCATCTCAAACCCTAGTTCATCTCTTTTATTCAGTCTTGTTACCGGAACTATATATTGTTGCTAGGGGGTGATGTCTACTACACAACCTTCTTCTTGTAGACGTTGTTGGGCCTCCAAGTGTAGAGGTTTGTAGGACAGTAGCAAATTTCCCTCAAGTGGATGACCTAAGGTTTATCAATCTGTGGGAAGCATAGGATGAAGATGGTCTCTCTCAAAAAAACCTGCAACCAAATAACAAAGAGTCTCTTGTGTCCCCAACACACCCAATACAATGGTAAATTGTATAGGTGCACTAGTTCGGCGAAGAGATGGTGATACAAGTGCAATATGGATGGTAGATATAGGTTTTTGTAATCTGAAAATATAAAAACAGCAAGGTAACTAATGATAAAAGTGAGCACAGATGGTATTGCAATGCGTTGAAACAAGGCCTAGGGTTCATGCTTTCACTAGTGCAAGTTCTCTCAATAGTAATAACATAATTGGATCATATAACTATTCCTCAACATGCAACAAAGAGTCACTCCAAAGTCACTAATAGCGGAGAACAAACGAAGAGATTATGGTAGGGTACGAAACCACCTCTAAGTTATCCTTTCTGATCGATCTATTCAAGAGTCCGTAGTAAAATAACACGAAGCTATTCTTTCCGTTCGATCTATCATAGAGTTCGTACTAGAATAACACCTTAAGACACAAATCAACCAAAACCCTAATGTCACCTAGATACTCCAATGTCACCTCAAGTATCCGTGGGTATGATTATACGATATGCATCACACAATCTCAGATTCATCTATTCAAACCAACACAAAGTACTTCAAAGAGTGCCCCAAAGTTTCTACCCGAGAGTCAAGACGAAAACGTGTGCCAACCACTATGCATAAGTTCACGAGGTCACGGAACCCACAAGTTGATCACCAAAACATACATCAAGTAGATCACGTGATATCCCATTGTCACCACAGATAAGCACATGCAAGACATACATCAAGTGTTCTCAAATCCTTAAAGACTCAATCCGATAAGATAACTTCAAAGGGAAGACTCAATCCATTACAAGAGTGTAGAGGGGAAAAACATCATAAGATCCAACTATAATAGCAAAGCTCGCGATACATCAAGATCGTATCACCTCAAGAACACGAGAGAGAGAGAGAGATTAAACACATAGCTACTGGTACATACCCTCAGCCCCGAGGGTGAACTACTCCCTCCTCGTCATGGATAGCGCCGGGATGATGAAGATGGCTACCGGTGAGGGATCCCCCCTCCGGCAGGATGCCGGAACTGGGTCCCGATTGGTTTTTGGTGGCTACAGAGGCTTGCGGCGGCGGAACTCCCGATCTATTCTGTTCCTCGATGGTTTTAGGGTATATTGATATATATAGGCGAAAGAAGTCGGTCAGGGGAGCCACGAGGGGGCCACGAGGGTGGGGGCGCGCCAAGGGGGTAGGGCGCGCCTCCCTGCCTCGTGGCTTCCTCGAAGCTTCCCTGACGTCTACTCCAAGTCTCCTGGATTGCTTCCGTTCCAAAAATAACTCTCCCGAAGGTTTCATTCCGTTTGGACTCCGTTTGATATTCCTTATCTTCGAAACACTGAAATAGGCAAGAAAACAGCAATTTGGGTTGGGCCTCCGGTTAATAGGTTAGTCTCAAAAATAATATAAAAGTGTATAATAAAGCCCATAAACATCCAAAACAGATAATATAATGGCATGGAACAATCAAAAATTATAGATACATTGGAGACGTATCAGCATCCCCAAGCTTAATTCCTGCTCGTCCTCGAGTAGGTAAATGATAAAAACAGAATTTTTGATGTGGAATGCTACCTAACATATTATCCATGTAATTCTGTTTATTGTGGCAAGAATATTCAGATCCATAAGATTCAAGACAAAAGTTTAATATTGACATAAAAATAATAATACTTCAAGCATACTAACAAAGTAATCATGTCTTCTCAAAATAACATGGCCAAAGAAAGTTTTCCCTACAAAATCATAAAGTCTGGCTATGCTCTATCTTCATCACACAAAGTATTTAAATCATGCACAACCCCGATGACAAGCCAAGCAATTGTTTCATACTTTTGATGTTCTCCAACTTTTTCAATCTTCACGCAATACATGAGCATGTGCCATGGACATAGCACTATAGGTGGAATAGAATGGTGGTTGTGGAGAAGACAAAAAGGAGAAGATAGTCTCACATCAACTAGGCGTATCAACAAGCTATGGAGATGCCCATCAATAGATATCAATGTGAGTGAGTAGGGATTGCCATGCAACGGATGCACTAGAGCTATAAGTGTATGAAAGCTCGAAAAGAAACTAAGTGGGTGTGCAGCCAACTCGCTTGCTCACGAAGACCTAGGGCATTTTGAGGAAGCCCATCATTGGAATATACAAGCCAAGTTCTATAATGAAAGATTCCCACTAGTATGTGAAAGTGAAAACATAGGAGATTCTCTATCATGAAGATCATGGTGCTACTTCGAAGCACAAGTGTGGTAAAAGGATAGTAGCATTGCCCCTTCTCTCTTTTTCTCTCATTTTTTTGGGCCTTCTCTCTTTTTTTTGGCCTCTTTTTTCTCTTTTTTTTATTTTTCGTCCGGAGTCTCATCCCGACTTGTGGGTGAATCATAGTCTCCATCATCCTTTCCTCACTGGGACAATGCTCTAATAATGATGATCATTACACTTTTATTTACTTACAACTCAATACTTAGAACAAGATATGACTCTATATGAATGCCTCCGGCGGTGTACCGGGATGTGCAATGACTCATGAGTGACATGTATGAAAGAATTATGAACGGTGGCTTTGCCACAAATACGATGTCAACTACGTGATCATGCAAAGCAATATGACAATGATGGAGCGTGTCATAGTAAATGGAACGGTGGTAAGTTGCATGGCAATATATCTCGGAATGGCTATGGAAATGCCATGATAGGTAGGTATGGTGGCTGTTTTGAGGAAGGTATATGGTGGGTGTATGATACCGGCGAAAAGGTGCGCGGTATTAGAGAGGCTAGCAATGGTGGAAGGGTGAGAGTGCGTATAATCCATGGACTCAACATTAGTCATAAAGAACTCACATACTTATTGCAAAAATCTATTAGTTATCGAAATGAAGTACTACGCGCATGCTCCTAGGGGATAGATTGGTAGGAAAAGACCATCGCTTATCCCCGACCGCCACTCATAAGGAAGACAATCAATAAATAAATCATGCTCCGACTTCATCACATAACGGTTCACCATACGTGCATGCTACGGGAATCACAAACTTTAGAACAAGTATTTCTCAAATTCACAACTACCCAACTAGCATGACTCTAATATCACCATCTTCATATCTCAAAACAATTATCAAGTATCAAACTTCTCTTAGTATTCAATGCACTTTATATGGAAGTTTTTATTATATCCATCTTGGATGCCTATCATATTAGGACTAATTTTATAACCAAAGCAAATTACCATGCTGTTCTAAAGGACTCTCAAAATAATATAAGTGAAGCATGAGAGATCAATAATTTCTATAAAATATAACCACCACCGTGCTCTAAAAGATATAAGTGAAGCGCTAGAGCAAAACTGTTTATCTCAAAAGATATAAGTGAAGCACATAGAGTATTCTAATAAATTCCGATTAATGTGTGTCTCTCTCAAAAGGTGTGTACAGCAAGGATGATTGTGGTAAACTAAAAGCAAAGACTCAAATCATACAAGACGCTCCAAGCAAAACACATATCATGTGGTGAATAAAAATATAGCTCGAAGTAAAGTTACCGATCGACGAAGACAAAAGAGGGGATGCCTTCCGGGGCATCCCCCAGCTTTGGCTTTTTGGTGTCCTTATATTTACCTTTGGGTGCCTTGGGCATCCCCAAGCTTAGGCTCTTGCCACTCCTTGTTCCATAATCCATCAAATCCTTACCCAAAACTTGAAAACTTCACAACACAAAACTTAACAGAAAATATCGTGAGCTCCGTTAGCGAACGAAAACAAGACACCACTTCAAGGTACTGTATTGAACTCATTCTTTATTTATATTGGTGTTAAACCTACTTTATTCCAACTTTTCTATGGTTCATACCCTCCGATACTACTCATAGATTCATCAAAATAAGCAAACAACACATAGAAAACAGAATCTGTCAAAAACAGAACAGTCTGTAGTAATCTGTAACTCTTGAATACTTCCTTTAACTCATAAAAATCTTCCAAAATATAACGACCTAGATAATTTGATTATTAATCTACTGCAATTGGAATCAGTATTTTATCGCTTTCTGGTGATTTTTAACAATTGTTTTCGTGAGCAGAAAGTTTATGTCTTTTTCAGTAAGATCAAATAATTATCATCCAAGAAGATCCTATAGGTATTACTTGGCACAAACACTAATTAAAACATAAAACCATATCTAACCAGAGGCTAGATCAAATATTTATTACTAAACAGAACCAAAAAGCAAGAAACAAAAATAAAATTGGGTTGCCTCCAAACAAGCGCTAATGTTTAACGCCCCTAGCTAGGCATGATGATTTCAATGATGCTCACATAAAAGATAAGAATTGAAACATAAAGAGAGAATCATGAAGAATATGACTAGCACATTTAAGTCTAACCCACTTCCTATGCTTAGGGATTTTGTGAGCAATCAACTTATGGGAACAATAATCAACTAGCATAGGAAGGCAAAACAAGCATGACTTCAAAAACTTCAACACATAGAGAGGAAACTTGATATTATTGCAATATGTAGAAGCATATGATCCTCTCTCATAATAATTTCAGTAGCATCATGAATGAATTCAACCATATAACCAGAACATAAAACATTCTTTTCATGATCTACTTGCATAGAAATTTTACTACTCTCCACATAAGCAAATTTATTCTCATCAACAGTAGTGGGAGAAAACTCAACAAAATAACTATCATGTTAAGCATAATACAATTGAAAATTAAAATCATGATGACAAGTTTCATGGTTATCATTATTCTCAATAGCATACAAGTCATCACAATAATCATCATAGATACCAACTTTGTTCTCATAATCAATTGGAACCTCTTCCGAAATAGTGGATTCACCACTAAATAAAGTCATGACCTCTCCTAATCCACTTTCATCAATATAATCATCATAGATAGGAGGCATGCTTTCATCATAA
The DNA here is from genome assembly GCF_018294505.1 of Triticum aestivum. NCBI lineage: Eukaryota > Viridiplantae > Streptophyta > Magnoliopsida > Poales > Poaceae > Triticum > Triticum aestivum. The sequence continues at coordinate 460,718,672 of NC_057808.1, read as the reverse complement.
TAAATTTGCTCATCAAAACTTGGGGGACAAAAAATAGCATCTTCATCAAACATAGCTTCCCCAAGCTTGTGGCTTTGCATATCATTAGCATCATGGATATTCAAGGAATTCATACTAGTAACATTGCAATCATGCTCATCATTCAAATATTTAGTGCCAAACATTCTAATGCATTCTTCTTCTAACATTTTGGCACAATTATCGGAATCCTTATTTTCATGAAAGATATTAAAAAGATGAAGCATATGAGGTACCCTCAATTCCATTTTTTTGTAATTTTGTTATATAAACTAAACTAGTGATAAAACAAGAAACTAAAAGATTCGATTGCAAGATCTAAAGATATACCTTGAAGCACTCACCTCCCCGGCAACGGCGCCAGAAAAGAGCTTGATGTCTACTACACAACCTTCTTCTTGTAGAGGGCCTCCAAGTGTAGAGGTTTGTAGGACAGTAGCAAATTTCCCTCAAGTGGATGACCTAAGGTTTATCAATCCGTGGGAGGCGTAGGATGAAGATGGTCTCTCTCAAACAACCCTGCAACCAAATAACAAAGAGTCTCTTGTGTCCCCAACACACCCAATACAATGGTAAATTGTATAGGTGCACTAGTTCGGCGAAGAGATGGTGATACAAGTGCAATATGGATGGTAGATATAGGTTTTTGTAATCTGAAAATATAAAAACAGCAAGGTAACTAATGATAAAAGTGAGCACAAACGGTATTGCAATGCTAGGAAACAAGGCCTAGGGTTCATACTTTCACTAGTGCAAGTTCTCTCAACAAAAATAACATAATTGGATCATATAACAATCCCTCAACATGCAACAAAGAGTCACTCCAAAGTCACTAATAGCGGAGAACAAACGTAGAGATTATGGTAGGGTACGAAACCACCTCAAAGTTATCCTTTCTGATCGATCTATTCAAGAGTCCGTAGTAAAATAACATGAAGCTATTCTTTCCGTTCGATATATCATAGAGTTCGTACTAGAATAACACCTCAAGACACAAATCAACCAAAACCCTAATGTCACCTAGATACTCCAATTTCACCACAAGTATCCGTGGGTATGAGTATACGATATGCATCACACAATCTCAGATTCATCTATTCAAACCAACACAAAGTACTTCAAAGAGTGCCCCAAAGTTTCTACCGGAGAGTCAAGACGAAAACGTGTGCCAACCCCTATGCATAAGTTCACAATGTTACAGAACCCGCAAGTTGATCACCAAAACATACATCAAGTGAATCACGTGATATCCCATTGTCACCATAGATAAGCACATGCAAGACATACATCAAGTGTTCTCAAATCCTTAAAGACTCAATCCAATAAGATAACTTCAAAGGGAAAACTCAATCCATTACAAGAGAGTAGAGGGGGAGAAACATCATAAGATCCAACTATAATAGCAAAGCTCGCGATACATCAAGATCGTATCACCTCAAGAACACGAGAGAGAGAGAGATCAAACACATAGCTACTGGTACATATCCTCAGCCCCGAGGGTGAACTACTCCCTCCTCGTCATGGATAGCGCCGGGATGATGAAGATGGCCACCGGTGAGGGATCCCCCCTCCGACAGGATGCCGGAACAGGGTCCCGATTGGTTTTTGGTGCCTACAGAGGCTTGCGGCGGCGGAACTCCCGATCTATTCTGTTCCTCGATGGTTTTAGGGTATATGGATAAATATATATAGGCAAAAGAAGTTGGTCAGGGGAGCCACGAGGGGCCCACGAGGGTGGGGGCGCGCCCAGGGGGGTAGGGCGCGCCTCCTTGCCTCGTGGCTTCATCGAACCTTCCCTGACGTCTACTCCAAGTCTCCTGGATTGCTTCCATCCCAAAAATAACTCTCCCGAAGGTTTCATTCCGTTTGGACTCCGTTTGATATTCCTTTTCTTCGAAACACTGAAATAGGGAAGAAAACAGCAATTTGGGCTGGGCCTCCAGTTAATAGGTTAGTCCCAAAAATAATATAAAAGTGTATAATAAAGCCCATAAACATCCAAAACAGATAATATAATAGCATGGAACAATCAAAAGTTATAGATACATTGGAGATGTATCAGGGGGTTGAAGGAAATATGCCCTAGAGGCAATAATAAAGTTGTTATTTATATTTCCTTATATCATGATAAATATTATTCATGCTAGAATTGTATTAACCGGAAACTTAGTACATGTGTGGATACATAGACAAACAGAGTGTCACTAGTATGCCTCTACTTGACTAGCTCATTGAATCAAACATGGTTAAGTTTCCTAGCCATAGACATGAGTTGTCATTTGATTAACGGGATCACATCATTAGAGAATGATGTGATTGACTTGACCCATTCCGTTAGCCTAGCACTTGATCGTTTAGTTTATTTGCTATTGCTTTATTCATGACTTATACATGTTCATATGACTATGAGATTACGCAACTCCCGAATACCGGAGGAACACTTAGTGTGCTACCAAACGTCACAACGTAACTGGGTGATTATAAAGGTGCTCTACACGTGTCTCCAATGGTGTTTGTTGAGTTGGCATAGATCGAGATTAGGATTTGTCACTCCGATTGCAGGAGAGGTATCTTTGGGCCCTCTCGGTAATGCACATCACTATTGGCCTTGCAAGCAATGTGCCTAATGATTTAGTTGTGGCATGATGCATTACGGAATGAGTAAAGAGACTTGCCGGTAACGAGATTGAACTAGGTATTGAGATACCGACGATTGAATCTCGGGCAAGTAACATACCGATGACAAAGGGAACAACGTATGTTGTTATGCGGTTTGACCGATAAAGATCTTCGTAGAATATGTGGGAGCCAATATGAACATCCAGGTTCCGCTATTGGTTATTGACCGGAGACGTGTCTCGGTCATGTCTACATAGTGCTCGAACCCGTAGGGTCCGCATGCTTAACGTTCGATGACGATCGGTATTATGAGTTTATGTGTTTTGATGTACCGAAGGTAGTTCGGAGTCCCGGATATGATCACGGACATGACGAGGGGTCTCGAAATGGTCGAGACATAAAGATCAATATATTGGATGACTATGTTTGGACATCGGAATGGTTCCGGGTGAGTTCGGGCATTTACCGGAGTACCGGGAGGTTACCGGAACCCCGTGGGAAGTATATGGGCCTTATTCGGCCATAGTGGGAGAGAGGAGAAGGGAGCCTAGGAGGGGGCGTCCCCCCCCCAAAGCCCAATCCGAATTGGGTGGCCCCCCCCTTTCCTTCCTCCTTCCTCCCCCTTCCTTCCTCTCCTAGTCCAACTTGGGAAAGGGGGGAATCCTACTCCCGGTGGGAGTAGGACTCCTCCAGGGCACGCCATAGAGGGCCGGCCCTCCCCCCTCCTCCACTCCTTTATATATGGGGGGCACCCCATAGACACACAAGTTGACATTGTCTTAGCCGCGTGCGGTGCCCCCTCCACCATAATCCACCTCAGTCATACCGTTACAGTGCTTAGGTCAAGCCTTGCGCCGGTAACTTCATCATCACCGTCATCACGCCGTCGTCCTGACAAAGCTCTCCCTCGACACTCAGCTGGATCGAGAGTTCGTGGGACGTCACCGAGCTGAACATGTGCAGATCGCGGAGGTGTCGTACTTCCGGTACTAGGATCGGTCAGATCATGAAGACGTACGACTACATCAACCGTGTTGTCATAACGCTTCCGCTTTTGGTCTACGAGGGTACGTAGACAACACTCTCCCCTCTTGTTGCTATGCATCACCTAGATGGATCTTGCGTGTGCGTAGGAATTTTTTTGAAATTACTGCATTACCCAACAGTGGCATCCGAGCCAGGTCTATGCGTACATGTTATATGCACAAGTAGAACACAAAGAGTTGTGGGCGATAATAGTCATACTGCTTACCAGCATGTCATACTTTGATTCGGTGGTATTGTTGGATGGAGCGGCCCGGACCGACATTACGCGTACGCTTACGCGAGACCGGTTCTACCAACGTGCTTTGCACACAGGTGGCTGGCGGGTGTCAGTTTCTCCAACTTTAGTTGAATCGAGTGTGGCTACGCCCGGTCCTTGTTGAAGGTTAAAACAACACACTTGACGAAAAATCGTTGTGGTTTTGATGCGTAGGTAAGAATGTTTCTTGCTCAACCCGTAGCAGCCACGTAGAAACTTGCAACAACAAAGTAGAGAACGTCTAACTTTTTTTTGCATGGCATGTTGTGATGTGATATGGTCAAGACATGATGCTAAATTTTATTGTATGAGACGATCATGTTTTGTAACAGAGTTATCGGCAACTGGCAGGAGCCATATGGTTGTCGCTTTATTGTATGAAACGCAACCGCCATGTAATTGCTTTACTTTATCACTAAGCGGTAGCGATAGTCGTAGAAGCAATAGTTGGCGAGACAACAACGATGCTTCGATGGAGATCAAGGTGTCAAGCCGGTGACGATGGTGATCATGACGGTGCTTTGGAGATGGACATCAAAGGCACAAGATGATGATGGCCATATCATATCACTTATAATGATTGCATGTGATGTTTATCCTTTATGCATCTTATTTTGCTTAGTTCGGCGGTAGCATTATAAGATGATCTCTCACTAAATTTCAAGGTACAAGTGTTCTCCCTGAGTATGCACCGTTGCGAAAGTTCGTCGTGCCGAGACACCACGTGATGATCGGGTGTGATAAGCTCTACGTTCACATACAACGGGTGCAAGCCAGTTTTGCACACACAGAATACTCGGGTAAACTTGACGAGCCTACAATATGCAGATATGGCCTCGGAACACTGAGACCGAAAGGTCGAGCGTGAATCATATAGTAGATATGATCAACATAGTGATGTTCACCATTGAAAACTACTCCATCTCACATGATGATCGGACATGGTTTAGTTGATTTGTATCACGTGATCACTTAGATGATTAGAGGGATGTCTATCTAAGTGGGAGTTCTTAAGTAATATGATTAATTGAACTTTAATTTATCATGAACTTAGTTCCTGATAGTATTTTGCATGTCTATGTTGTTGTAGATAGATGGCCCGTGCTGTTGTTCCGTTGAATTTTAATGCGTTCCTAGAGAAAGCTAAGTTGAAAGATGATGGTAGCAACTACACGGACTGGGTCCGTAACTTGAGGATTATCCTCATTGCTGCACAGAAGAATTATGCCATGGAAGCACCGCTAGGTGCCAAACCCGCTGCAGGAGCAACGCCAGATGTTATGAACGTCTGGCAGAGCAAAGCTGATGACTACTCGATAGTTCAGTGTGCCATGCTTTACAGCTTAGAACCGAGACTTCAACGACGTTTTGAACGTCATGGAGCATATGAGATGTTCCAGGAGTTGAAGTTAATATTTCAAGCAAATGCCCAGATTGAGAGATATGAAGTCTCCAATAAGTTCTATAGCTGCAAAATGGAGGAGAATAGTTCTGTTAGTGAGCATATACTCAAAATGTCTGGGTATAACAATCACTTGATTCAACTAGGGGTTAATCTACCTGATGATAGTGTCATTGACAGAATTCTTCAATCACTGCCACCAATCTACAAGAGCTTCGTGACGAACTATAATATGCAAGGGATGGATAAGACAATTCCCGAGCTCTTCGCAATGCTAAAGGCTGCGGAGGTAGAGATCAAGAAAGAGCATCAAGCGTTGATGGTCAACAAGACCACCAGTTTCAAGAAAAAGGATAAAGGGAAGAAGGGGAACTTCAAGAAGAACGGCAAGCAAGTTGCTGCTCAAGTGAAGAAGCCCAAGTCTGCACCTAAGCCTGAGATTGAGTGCTTCTACTGCAAAGGGACTGGTCACTTGAAGCGGAACTACCCCAAGTATTTGGCAGATAAGAAGGATGGCAAGGTGAACAAAGGTATATGTGTTATAGATGTGTACCTTACTAATGCTCGTAGTAGTGCCTGGGTATTTGATACTGGTTTTGTTGCTAATATTTGCAACTCGAAACAAGGACTACGGATTAAGCGAAGATTGGCTAAGGACGAGGTGACGATGCGCGTGGGAAATGGTTCCAAAGTCGATGTGATCGCCGTCGGCACGCTACCTCTAGATCTACCTTCGGGATTAGTTTTAGACCTTAATAATTGTTATTTGGTGCCAGCGTTAAGCATGAACATTATATCTGGATCTTGTTTGATGCGAGACGGTTATTCATTTAAATCAGAGAATAATGGTTGTTCTATTTATATGAGTAATATCTTTTATGGTCATGCACCTTTGAAGAGTGGTCTATTTTTGTTGAATCTCGATAGTAGTGACACACATATTCATAATATTGAAGCCAAAAGATGCAGAGTTGATAATGATAGTGCAACTTATTTGTGGCACTGTCGTTTAGGTCATATTGGTGTAAAGCGCATGAAGAAACTCCATTGTGATGGACTTTTGGAATCACTTGATTATGAATCACTTGGTACTTGCGAACCATGCCTCATGGGCAAGATGAATAAAACTCCGTTCTCCAGAACAATGGAGCGAGCAACAGATTTGTTGGAAATCATACATATTGATGTATGTGGTCCAATGAATATTGAGGCTCGCGGCGGGTATCGTTATTTTCTCACCTTCACAAATGATTTGAGCAGATATGGGTATATCTACTTAATGAAACATAAGTCTGAAACATTTGAAAAGTTCAAAGAATTTCAGAGTGAAGTGGAAAATCATCCTAACAAGAAAATAAAGTTTCTACGATCTGATCTTGGAGGAGAATATTTGAGTTACGAGTTTGGTCTTCATTTGAAACAACGCGGAATAGTTTCGCAACTCACGCCACCCGGAACACCACAGCGTAATGGTGTGTCCGAATGTCGTAATCATACTTTACTAGATATGGTGCGATCTATGATGTCTCTTACTGATTTACCGCTATCGTTTTGGGGTTATGCTTTAGAGACGGCCGCATTCACGTTAAATAGGGCACCATCTAAATCCGTTGAGATGACACCTTATGAACTGTGGTTTGGCAAGAAACCCAAGTTGTCGTTTCTTAAAGTTTGGGGCTGCGATGCTTATGTGAAAAAGCTTCAACCTGATAAGCTCGAACCCAAATCGGAGAAATGTGTCTTCATAGGATACCCAAAGGAAACTGTTGGGTACACCTTCTATGACAGATCCCAAGGCAAGCCATTCGTTGATAAGAATGGATCCTTTCTAGAGAAGGAGTTTCTCTCGAAAGAAGTGAGTGGGAGGAAAGTAGAACTTGATGAGGTAACTGTACCTGCTCCCTTATTGGAAAGTAGTTCATCACAGAAACCAGTTCCTGTGACTCCTACACCAATTAGTGAGGAAGCTAATGATGATGATCCTATAACTTCAGATCAAGTTACTACTGAACCTCGTAGGTCAAACAGTGTAAGATCCGCACCAGAGTGGTACGGTAATCCTGTTCTGGAGGTCATGTTACTTGACCATGACGAACCTACGAACTATGAGGAAGCGATGATGAGCCCAGATTCCGCAAAATGGCTTGAGGCCATGAAATCTGAGATGGGATCCATGTATGAGAACAAAGTATGGACTTTGGCTGACTTGCCCGATGATCGGCAAGCCATCGAGAATAAATGGATCTTCAAGAAGAAGACTGATGCTGACGGTAATGTTACTTTCTACAAAGCTCGACTTGTTGCGAAAGGTGTTCAACAAGTTCAAGGAGTTGACTACGATGAGACTTTCTCACCCGTAGCGATGCTTAAGTCCGTCCGAATCATGTTAGCAATTGCTGCATTTTATGATTATGAAATTTGGCAAATGGATGTAAAGACTGCATTCCTGAATGGATTTCTGGAAGAAGAGTTGTATATGATGCAACCTTAAGGTTTTATCAATCCAAAGGATGCTAACAAAGTGTGCAAGCTCCAGCGATCCATTTATGGACTGGTGCAAGCATCTCGGAGTTGGAATAAACGTTTTGATAGTATGATCAAAGCATATGGTTTTATACAGACTTTCGGAGAAGCCTGTATTTACAATAAAGTGAGTGGGAGCTCTTTAGCATTTCTAATATTATATGTGGATGACATATTGTTGATTGGAAATGGTATAGAATTTCTGGATAGCATAAAAGGATACTTGAACAAGAGTTTTTCAATGAAAGACATCGGTGAAGCTGCTTATATATTGGGCATCAAGATCTATAGAGATAGATCAAGACGCTTAATTGGATTTTCACAAAGCACGTACCTTGATAAAGTTTTGAAGAAGTTCAAAATGGATCATGCAAAGAAAGGGTTCTTTCCTGTGTTACAAGGTGTGAAGTTGAGTCGGACTCAATGCCCGACCACTGCAGAAGATAGAGAGAAAATGAAAGTCATTCCCTATGCTTCAGCCATAGGTTCTATCATGTATGCAATGCTGTGTACCAGACCTGATGTGTGCCTTGCTATTAGTTTAGCAGGGAGGTACCAAAGTAATCTAGGAGTGGACCACTGGATAGCGGTCAAGAACATCCTGAAATACCTGAAAAGGACTAAGGATATGTTTCTCGTTTATGGAGGTGACAAAGAGCTCGTCGTAAATGGTTACGTCGATGCAAGCTTTGACACTGATCCGGATGACTCTAAGTCACAAACCGGATACGTGTTTATATTGAACGGTGGAGCTGTCAGTTGGTGCAGTTCTAAGCAAAGCGTCGTGGCGGGATCTATGTATGAAGCGGAGTACATAGCTGCTTCAGAAGCAGCAAATGAAGGAGTATGGATGAAGGAGTTCATATCCGATCTAGGTGTCATACCTAGTGCATCGGGTCCAATGAAAATCTTTTGTGACAATACTGGTGCAATTGCCTTGGCAAAGGAATCCAGATTTCACAAGAGAACCAAGTGTGGACATATGCCCTAGAGGCAATAATAAAATGGTTATTATTATATTTCCTTGTTCATGATAATTTTCTATTGTTCATGATATAATTGTGTTATCCGGAAATCGTAATACATGTGTGAATACATAGACCACAACATGTCCCTAGTGAGCCTCTAGTTGACTAGCTCGTTGATCAATAGATGGTTACAGTTTCCTGACCATGGACATTGGATGTCATTGATAACGGGGTCACATCATTAGGAGAATGATGTGATGGACAAGACCCAATCCTAAGCATAGCACAAGATCGTGTAGTTCGTCTGGTAAAGCTTTTCTAATGTCAAGTATCATTTCCTTAGACCATGAGATTGTGCAACTCTCAGATACCGTAGGAATGCTTTGGGTGTGCCAAACGTCACAACGTAACTGGGTGGCTATAAAGGTGCACTACGGGTATCTCCGAAAGTGTCTGTTGGGTTGGCACGAATCGAGACTGGGATCTGTCACTCCATGTGACGGAGAGGTATCTCTGGGCCCACTCGGTAGGACATCATCATAATGAGCTCAATGTGATCAAGGAGTTGATCACGGGATGATGTGTTACGGACGAGTAAAGAGACTTGCCGGTAACGAGATTGAACAAGGTATAGGGATACCGACGATCGAATCTCGAGCAAGTATCATACCGGTAGACAAAGGGAATTGTGTACGGGATTGATTGAATCCCCGACATCGTGGTTCATCCGATGAGATCATCGTGGAGCATGTGGGAGCCAACATGGGTATCCAGATCCCACTATTGGTTATTGGCCGGAGAGATGTCTCGGTCATGTCTACATGCTTCCCGAACCCGTAGGGTCTACACACTTAAGGTTTGATGACGCTAGGGTTATAGGGAAAGTTTGTACGTGGTTACCGAATGTTGTTCGGAGTACCGAATAAGATCCCGGATGTCACGAGGAGTTCCGAAATGGTCCGGAGGTGAAGATTTATATATGGGAAGTCATCCTATAGTCACCGGAAGTATTCGGGGGTTTGCCGGTATTGTACCGGGACCACCGAAGGGGTTCCGGGGGTCCACCGGGAGGGTCCACCTGCCCCGGAGGGCCCTATGGGTTGTATGTGGAAGGGAACCAGCCCCTAAGTGGGCTGGGCGCCATCCCCCCTAGGGCCCATGCGCCTAGGGTTGGGGGGAACCCTAAAGGGGGCGCCCCCTTGGCTTGGGGGGCAAGCCCCCTCCCCTTGGCCGCCGCCCCCCCTCTAGATCTCATCTAGAGGGGCCGGCCCCCTTTCCCCCTTTGCACTATAAATAGAGGGGTGGAGGGAGGGCAGCCGCACCACATCCAAGGTGCAGCCTGTCGGTGTCGAAACCGGCGGATCTCGGGTAGGGGGTCCCGAACTGTGCCTCTAGGATCGATGGTAACAGGAGACGGGGGACACGATGTTTACCCAGGTTCGAGCCCTCTCTATGGAGGTAATACCCTACTTCCTGCTTGATTGATCTTGATGAATATGAGTGTTACAAGAGTTGATCTACCACGAGATCGTAATGGCTAAACCCTAGAAGTCTAGCATATGTGTATATGGTAATGAATGTCTCCTATCCGGACTAACCCCTTTGGTTTATATAGACACCGAGGGGATCTAGGGTTTACATGGAGTCGGTTACATAAGAAGGAATCTTCGGTTGCCAAGCTTGCCTTCCACGCCAAGTAGAGTCCAATCCGGACATGGGTATAGTCTTCGGCCTTCATGTCTTCGTAGCCCATTAGTCCGGCCCAATGAATAACAGGTCGGACGCCCGAGGACCCCTTAGTCCAGGACTCCCTCAGTAGCCCTTGAACCTGGCTTCAATGACGAGGAGTCCGGCGCGCAGATTGTCTTCGGCATTGCAAGGCGGGTTCCCCTTTCTCCGAACTCCAAGATAATCTTCGGATGCGATGATTGTATCCGGACCTGTTACACACACCATACACAATCGCAGAGAGAATATAATATTTGCACGAATCTAATATGTTGACAGCTTCTTTACAACACGGCATTGCGTCTGTCCGGTCATAATTTCGAACCGTTTTTTATCTGCGGTCCCATGTTCCAAGACGCGGTTGCTATTGGCATGTCTTGTCGAAGCAGAGATCATGTCCCCTTATTGCGGGATTCTCATCAATGCGGGCATGGGTAACTCAACTGTGCCGTTTATGCAGCCCTTGGGAATAGGCAAGCTTTTAGGATGAGCGGGGAGGCGCTTGATATTCACGGCCTTTATAAGGGGGTAAGGACACTCTCCCTTTACCCACACCCCTCTTCATCCTTAGTCCTTCCTTCCTCGAGCTCTAGCGCCCAAGTTTTAGCTTTTCCTCGTTCGAGAAGGCACTCCAATCATGTCCGGATCCAGAGCTGGAGGCAAGTGGATGGCCTCCTCCGTTAAGAAGAAGGACATCGCGGGGCTCCGGGAGGCCGGCTATTTAGCCAAGGAGATTGCTCACCGACTCCCAGCAAAAGGGCAAATCGTCCCTACCCCCGAGCCCCATGAGAGGGTTGTGTTTCTCGCACACTTCATCCGCGGGCTGGGGTTCCCCCTTCATCCATTTGTCCGTGGATTGATGTTTTACTATGGGCTGGACTTCCACGATCTGGCCCCCAACTTTATACTCAACATCTCAGCATTTATCATTGTGTGCGAAGCCTTCCTCCGTATCCCGCCTCACTTCGGCCTATGGCTGAAGACCTTCAACGTGAAACCGAAGGTGGTGAGCGGTCAACAGGCAGAGTGCGAAGGCGCCATGGTGGGAAAAATGCCCAATGTCACCTGGCCCGAAGGCTCCTTCGCGGAGACGGTGAAGGGATGGCAGTCGGGGTGGTTTTACATCACCGAGCCGCGTGACGCCGATTGGGTTGCAGCCCCTGAATTCCGATCCGGAGTTCCGATGCGGCTCACTTCCTGGCAAGAGAAGGGCCTGACCTGGGGATCCTTGGACGAGATAACTGGGCTCCAGACGTGCGTCCAGAACATGATAACCAAAAAGATCAAGCTTGTGAATGTGATCCAGGTTATGCTCATTTGCCGGATCCTTCTGTGCCAATGCCGGACTTGCTATTTGTGGGAGTACAACCCCGCCGAGCACCAGACGCTGCGAGGGCTCTTCGGCACAACGCACGAAGGCATCTGGAAAGCGCTCTTCAAGGCTGGCGAGACGCCCCCGCCCACGACTGAAAATCGCGGGCTTAGCTCAAAGCGCCAGGCCAATCCGGTAAGTCTTTTAATGTTTTCGAGGTACACCCTTCACCGGCATATTTTGAGGATGGATACTGAGTTCCTCCACCTACTTTACCAGGCCTGGCTCGAGGTGGCGGAGCATATTAACTGTCCGGCTCCGCTTCCTGAGGAGGAAGAATTCCCACTTTTGACGAAGATGTTGTTTCCGGCGCCGTATGACGTGCCAGAGAAGACGGCCAAGAAAGCGGCCAAAGGGGCCAAGAAAGGCCCTTGCCAAAAAGGCGCTCCGGACATGTCGTCCGAGGACGAGACTTCGTCTTCGTCCGATGACGACAAAGAAGAAGAAGAAAATGATTCCCCACCTGAGGTGGGGAGGAAGAAGAGGGCGGCCCCCTCGGATCCGAAGGCAAAAGCGCCTAAGAGGGTTCAAGGCTCCCAAGCGGATAACTCCGTGTCGGATATTGATAGCAGTCCAAAGCGACCTCGCTGGACCAAGCCCCGGCTACTTCGTAAGTACCAGAATCCGCAATCATATTGCCTTCCTGGTTTGTAGTGTCGACATATTGTAAGCCTTGTTACTGCAGTCCGGCACGCGACGGCTCCCCGCAATCCTCGACTGAGGATTCGCTGGACTCGAGGGAGATGGCTAGCATATCTCCGCCACCTGCTCATTCTGGCTCACCCAAGGGTGATGACGAGGTGGTGTCCGAAAAGACTTTCCCAGGCCGGGGGGAGATTCCGGAGATCATCGGGGTGACGTCCCAAGATGAATTTTCGGTCGCCAGACATGCGGGGAAAAAAGTCCCCATGGGTACTGGCGACGGGGCCCGAGTTCCCTTTGGACCTCAGCCGGATACCATTCCGGAGATCTATACGGCTCCAAGGTCCAGTGAACGGCATTCCCTGCAAGGAGGGAATGTGCCTGTTCCACCGGTGACCTCTGTCCAACCAGAAGCGCCGGATAATCTGCTGGAGGCGCTACGAGGCGCCTCTATTGTAGATGACCATCGTGTCCTTATGGACACGGTGATAGAGAAGGTTCAGTTCGTCAAAAGCGGACTGACCGAAGCCTGCACTAGCCTTCTATCGGGCTTTGAGGTAAGTAATGTGATTGTAGGGAAAAATATCACAGTATAGACAGTAGCCCCTGATGCTCTGTTTGGTGTTCGAGAAGAAAAGCCGAACAGAGGATCAAGAATAAATATCGCAGGAGTCTAATAGGAGTTGTCTATGTGAATAAGCAGGTATCGCTTCAGGCTGCCACTACTCATGCTGCGGAGGTCTCCGGACTGAAGCAGAAACTGGAGCGGGCCGAGGAGGAACTCGGCCTCGTGAAGAAGCAGCTGGAAGATAACCAAGGTATGCAGTAGCCTGTGGGTACATTTCGAAAAAATGAATAGTCCGTCCGGACTAAAGTATCATAAACTTTATTAGGGGCCACGACCGAGGTGGCAGCCCTTAAAAAGGCGCTAGCCGAGGCCGAGGACAAGGCGGCCAAGGAACGCGTCTCGCGCGAGAAGCACGAGGCCCGGGTTGGCGAGGCACAGCAAGAGCTCCAGGGTGCGATAGAGAGATTTGAGTCCTTGGAGCGTAATTATAAGGCGCAAGAGTCCAAATTGGCCAAGGCCTGCCAGAGCGCGCAGGATGCATGAGCCGAAGCCCAAAACGCCCTCCAGGAACTTCAGGCGGCGGAGAAGATTACGGCGGGTAAGTCTGTCACCATGCGTAGCAAGTATGTAGAAGAAACGTTCCTTGTACTTATCCTGAATTTGGATTTTCCAAGGGTGTTTGCAGATCTGCCGCACAGTGTATCGGATGCTGCCGAGTATTACAGAGCCGAGGAAGGGATGTCTACGGAGAAGCTATTCTGGTCCCAACATCTGGGATCCGAACATCCGGTACCCTTCAGCGACCAGCTAAAGCAGTTGGTCGAGCTGCACAGGTTGGCAGAGCTAGCCATGAAGGACCTGATAGTCCGGCTGTGGCCTGCTGATCCTATACCTAGCAGCTACTTCGGGTTTGTGCAGCGGCTTGTGAGTGCCTGTTCGTGGCTCGAAGCCGTGAAGCGGTCGGTCTGCATTGAGGGTGCGTGTATGGCCTTTGCCCGCGTCAAGACGCATTGGGCGAAGCTGGATGCCAAGAAGCTGATGACCGAGGGACCGCCGGAGGGCAAGGAGCATCGTCGACCCGAGAACTATTTTGACGGTGTTCTGGAGGGGTCACGCCTTGTGGCGGAACAATGTTCGAAGGATGTTATATTCCCATGAGAACATGTATTACCTTGTTCTGTAATATGGAACAATGATGTTATGTAGTATAATGTTTATGGTTGAAATTTTACCTCCTGTGCGGCCGATTATTAAATCTGAGGGTTGACCAGTCGTCGGCTTCTGCCCCCACGTAGATAGTACGGGGGTGTTCGGGATAAATCTAAACACTCTTTACTCCACATTCTGGTCCTTAAAGGAGGTGTTTAGCACAACGAACAAGGCAATCAGACTATGCAGCCTTTACCGCTCTCACTTAGCCATAGGAGTTTGACAATTAATAAAGTTGGCGAAGCCCCTAGTGTTCGGAAGGCCGAATTAGGGGCGTTATACACGCCTAATCGGAAGAACCGATTCTTCGCAAGAAGCGGAAAAAATCTCCAACGATTTGGAACCTCTCGAACAGCTGACCGGCTCTCGCCGCATCATGACAGTCAGTTTTCGGCTTTCTCTACTGAGGTGCTCGTCCGGAAGAACCAGGACACAATCGCAGTAGTTCTCCCTTTACTACCCTAGCCGATGTAGCGAAACGTAAGGTAGTAAGCATAGGAGCCGGGCAACCCAACTATTGACCAAAGACATGATTCGGAGCCGATGCATATAATGCTATAAGTTCGGGGTGCCGAACTATACTGTAAAAGTGTTCGGACTTTTATTGCCGTGATGCGGGGTGTAATGAAGCCCCTGGCGTAGTAATACGTACCATGGTGTACGTGTGCAATGAGTAATTAATACCGAGGTGAGGAAACGGGAAAATGAAGTGATAAGCTGATGCTACCGCGTATTCACCATTGTGGTGTAACTAGTACGTCGAGGCGTACTTTGTACAAGTAATGCGATAAGCAAGTAAGTCTATTTAACACGCCGCCACCAGGGGTGAGCTACATGCGAGTATGAAAAGCAATTATGGCCATAGTTTAGTAGAGACCACCTGGGGATTCCCTTGTAAGCCAGAGCTCCCTGCCTCCTTGGTGTGTTCTGCTGGCGGGTTGTCCCTGTAGTCCTCGAAAAGAG
This sequence comes from Triticum aestivum, assembly GCF_018294505.1. Taxonomy (NCBI): domain Eukaryota; kingdom Viridiplantae; phylum Streptophyta; class Magnoliopsida; order Poales; family Poaceae; genus Triticum; species Triticum aestivum. The sequence goes on along the minus strand of NC_057808.1, from coordinate 460,703,357 downwards.
AAGAAAACTCATAAAAAGGAAAAGTAAAAGCATGCGAATCCCAGGGTCGGTCAAGCCATACTGTGGATTGCGAACGGGGTATGCCTCCGTCAATACCCATGGGGTTTTGAGTGCGTAATTGTGTACGCGTGGTACGAATGCCACTACCTCATTGAGACTGGGACAGAGGCCGAATTGCTAGTCGAGCTCTTAACGAGCCACGCCGTCCTGTTGCAGCGTAGTCTAGAACCTCTTAATGATGTCTGAGGGCTCGACAGCCATACTATGGTGCTGCTTGATAAGGCCGCTCTGTGCTTCTGCTGCTAGGGCGGCGGTGTGCTCCTCTGTTCGGAGGGAGCGTTCCGTATTGCCATTGACTGTTATGACGCCGCGCGGACCGGGCATCTTGAGCTTGAGATACGCATAGTGTGGGACTGCGTTGAATCTAGCGAACGCGGTTCGTCCGAGCAGCGCGTGATAGCCGCTGCGGAAGGGGACGATATCGAAGATTAACTCTTCGCTTCGGAAGTTGTCCGGAGAACCGAAGACCACCTCCAGCGTGATTGAGCCCGTGCAGCGGGCCTCTGTGTCTGGTATGACTCCTTTAAAGGTAGTCTTTGTTGGTTTGATTTGTGAGGGGTCAATGCCCATCTTCCGCACTGTGTCTTGATAGAGCAGGTTGAGGCTGCTACCACCGTCCATCAGGACTCGTGTTAGGTGAAACCCGTCAATAATTGGGTCGAGGACTAGTGCAGCTGAACCACCATGGCGGATACTGGTTGGGTGATCTTGACGATCAAAGGTGATCGGGAATGATGACCACGGATTGAATTTTGGGGCGACTGCCACTACCGCGTAGACGTCCCTAAGTGCTCGCTTACGCTCCCTTTTGGGTATGTGCGTAGCGTATATCATGTTCACCGTTTTGACTTGAGGGGGAAATTTCTTCTGCCCTCCGGTGTTCGGCTGCCGGGGCTCTTCGTCATCGTCCTTGCTCTGTGATTCCCCTTCCTTGTTTCTGCCGTTTATCTTGCTAGCTTGTTTGAATACCCGGCAATCTCTGTTAGTATGTCTGGCCGGTTTGTCTGGGGTGCCGTGTATCTAGCAAGGACGATCGAGTATGCGGTCCAAGCTGGATGGTCCTCCGCTGCTCCTTTTATAGGGCTTCTTTCGCTGGCCGGTCTTGGAGCCACTGAATCCGACGTGAACTGTAGTGTCGTCGGTGTTGTCGCCATTGCTTTGGCGTTTGTGTCTATTGCGCCGGAGCTTTCCGGTGCTGTTCTTGGCCTCAGTGGGGCCTGCCTCGCTGGCTGTGTTTTTACTACGAGCCAGCCAGCTGTCCTCACCCGCACAAAAGCGGGTCATGAGTACCGTAAGGGCTGCCATAGACTTCGGCTTTTCTTGGCCAAGGTGGCGTGCTAGCCATTCATCGCGGATGCTGTGTTTGAAGGCTGCTAGGGCCTAGGCGTCCGGACAGTCAACGATCTGGTTTTTTTTGTTAGGAACCTAGTCCAGAATTTTCTGGCTGATTCTCCAGGTTGTTGAACTATGTGGCTTAAGTCATCGGCATCTGGTGGCCGGACATAAGTTCCTTGCAAGTTATCAAAGAAGGCCTCTTCCAAGTCCTCCCAGCTGCCGATGGAATTCTCGGGCAGGCTATTTAACCAGTGTCGAGCTGGTCCATTGAGCTTTAATGGGAGGTATTTGATGGCGTGGAGGTCATCTCCTCGAGCCATATGGATATGGAGAATGAAATCCTCGATCCATAATGCGGTATCGGTTGTGCCGTCGTATGATTCAATGTTGAGAGGCTTGAACCCCTCGGGGAATTCGTGATCCAGTACTTCATCTGTGAAGCAGAGAGGGTGTGCGGCGCCTCTATATCGGGCCGCGTCGTGGCGTAGCTCTGATGGAGTCCGCCTGCGGTATTCGGCCCGGGCGTGGTTAGGTTTATCACGTCCGAATAGGTAGCCGTCGTCGTGCCTCGAGGCACGCCCTCGTGATCCGTAGATCGATCTTGTATGTCCTGCTCTATCCTCCAGGATCTGCCGGAGGTCGTAAGTGTGACCCCGAACTCTTCCGTCTCTATTTTTATGAGGCGGTGGGGCAGGCTGCTGTTCGGCCTGAGTTGCCGCTTTATCCCGGCCGCGGGGTGGCCGGCCGGCCGCCCTGTCTCGACCACGTGGTGGTCGTTCCGTATCACGCGAGGGAGACGTGTGCCCCGGTGCTTCCTCATCGAATTGAGGTAGCAGTCTGCGTTTCGGGTAGCTCTTGGCTGGGCGCCTGAGGTCGTATTCTTCGGCTGTCAGGACATCAGTCCATCTGTCGATGAGCAGATCTTGTTCAGCTTGAAGCTGCTGCTGTTTCTTTTTCAGGCTCCTTGCAGTGGCTATGAGCTAAAGCTTAAAGCGCTCCTGCTCCAGAGGATCCTCAGGCATGATGAAGTCTTCGTTGTCGAGGCTTGTCTCCTCCTCGGAGGGTGGACGGTAACTATCGTCCTCCGAGTCATCTTCTATGGCCTGTTCATCAGGGTTGTCTTGCCTGTTGTCATGTTCCTCCTGTTCGGATGTGGCTCCTACAGGGTCTTCGTTGTTTTCGGCGTCGCCCAGAGTACTATTTTCTCCGGTGCCAGTATTGCTATCTTTTGAGCGGCGAGGCTTGGAGCGGCGTTTGGGGCGCCGGCGCTTGGACTGCGTCTCAGAGGGTTTATTCGTGTCTGGCTCTTCTTTGTCATCGCCAGATCCTTTAGGTGTATCGACCATGTACACATCGTATGAGGAGGCTGCCGTCCAGCGTCCAGTAAATGGCGGGTCTTGGCCTTGCTCCTTGTTGGCATCGTTGTCCATATCATCGATGTCTTCGGAGCCATAGTCAAGCACGTCGGTTAGGTCATCGACGGTGGCTATGAAGTGGGTGGCGAGTGGGAAGCAAAATTCCTCGTCATCCACCTGTAATTCGAACCGAACATAGTTCGGCTGTGAGTCCTCCTCCAAGGATAAGTTCTTTAAAGAACTTAGCACGTCACCAAAGGGTGAGTGGTGGAAGAAGTCTGCGGCGCTAAATTCGAAAATCGATAACCGATCCAGCTCGGTGTCCGCAGGCGCACCTGATCCGGAACGTGTAGCCGGAGACGAGTCCGGAGTCCCATTGACGCAAGTATTGCAGGATGTCGAGTCCGTGTGCGGCTCCAATGCCGTGGACTTTGTGGCCTCGGAGGGCACGATCTGCTCGGTTCTGAGGCCGTTGCAGCAGGATCCATCTCCTGGATGACGATGAGGATTTAAGTCATGTTCATCGGAGAGAAGGGGAGTGATTGCCGTCGTCTCGAACCCATCGAAGATCAAGTCTCCACGGGTATCCGCGACGTAGTTCAAGCTTCCAAATCTGGCCTGATGGCCAGGGGCGTGGCTATCGACCTGCTCCAGATGGCCAAGCGAGTTGGCCCACGGTACGAAATCGCCAAACACCAAGGTTTGTCCGGGGAGGAAGGTTTCTCCCTGAACGACGCCATTACTGACGATCGAAGGGGCCATCGAGTCCTTTGCCGACGGCACAGTGGAACTCTCAATGAAAGCACCAATGTTGGTGTCAAAACCGGCGGATCTCAGGTAGGGGGTCCCGAACTGTGCGTCTAGGATCGATGGTAACAGGAGACGGGGGACACGATGTTTACCCAGGTTCGGGCCCTCTCTATGGAGGTAATACCCTACTTCCTGCTTGATTGATCTTGATGAATATGAGTGTTACAAGAGTTGATCTACCACGAGATCGTAATGGCTAAACCCTAGAAGTCTAGTCTATGTGTATATGGTAATGAATGTCTCCTATCCGGACTAACCCCTCTGGTTTATATAGACACCGAGGGGATCTAGGGTTTACATGGAGTCGGTTACATAAGAAGGAATCTTCGTTCGCCAAGCTTGCCTTCCACACCAAGTAGAGTCCAATCCGTACATGGGTATAGTCTTCGGCCTTCATGTCTTCGTAGCCCATCAGTGCGGCCCAATGAATAACAGGCCGGACGCCCGAGGACCCCTTAGTCCAGGACTCCCTCACAGCCCTCCCCCTCTCCAACACCTCCTCCTCCTCCTTACGCGGTGCTTGGCGAAGCCCTGCTGGAGTACCACGCTGCTCCAATACCACCACGCCGTCGTGCTGCTGCTGGAGTTGTCTTCCCCAACCTCTCCCTCTCTCCTTGCTGGATCAAGGCGTGGGAGACGTCACCGGGTTGCACGTGTGTTCAACGCGGAGGCGCCGTTGTTCGGCGCTTAGATCGGAATCAACCGCGATCTGAATCGCTACGAGTACGACTCCTTCATCCGCGTTCCTGTAACGCTTCTGCATCGCGATCTTCAAGGGTATGAAGATGCACTCCCCTCTCTCTCGTTGCTAGTCTTTCCATAGATTGATCTTGGTGATGCGTAGAAATTTTTTAAATTTCTGCAACGATCCCGAACAGTGGTATCAGACCTAGGTCTATGCGTAGTTTCTATGCACGAGTAGAACACAAGTTGTTGTGGGCGTCGATTTTGTCAATTTACTTGTTGTTAGTAGTCTTATCTTGATTCGGCGGCATCGTGGGATGAAGCGGCCCGGACCGACCTTACACGTACGCTTACGTGAGACAGGTTCCACCGACTGAAATGCACTAGTTGCATAAGGTGGCTAGCGGGTGTCTGTCTCTCCCACTTTAGTCGGATCGGATTCGATGAAAAGGGTCCTTATGAAGGGCAAATAGAAATTGGCATATCACGTTGTGGTTTTGGTGTAGGTAAGAAACGTTCTTGCTAGAAACCTATAGCAGCCACGTAAAAACTTGCAACAACAATTAGAGGACGTCTAACTTGTTCTTGCAGCATATGCCGTGTGATGTGATATGGCCAAAAGGATGTGATGAATGATATATGTGATGTATGAGATTGATCATGTTCTTGTAATAGGAATCACGACTTGCATGTCGATGAGTATGACAACCGGCAGGAGCCATAGTAGTTGTCTTAATTTATTGTATGACCTGCGTGTCAATGAAAACGCCATGTAATTACTTTACTTTATTGCTAACCGCTAGCCATAGTAGTAGAAGTAATAGTTGGCGAGACAACTTCATGAAGACACGATGATGGAGATCATGGTGTCATGCCGGTGACGATGATGATCATGGCGCCCCGAAGATGGAGATCAAAAGGAGCAAAATGATATTGGCCCTATCATGTCACTATTTGATTGCATGTGATGTTTATCATGTTTTTACATCTTATTTGCTTAGAACAACGGTAGCTTAAATAAGATGATCCCTCGTCAAAATTTCAAGAAAGTGTTCCCCCTAACTGTGCACCGTTGCGAAGGTTCGTTGTTTCGAAGCACCACGTGATGATCGGGTGTGATAGATTCTAACGTTCGAATACAACGGGTGTAAGCCAGATTTACACATGCAAAACACTTAGGTTGACTTGACAAGCCTAGCATGTACAGACATGGCCTCAGAATACGGAAGACCGAAAGGTCGAACACGAGTCGTATAGAAGATACGATCAACATGGAGATGTTCACCATTGATGACTAGTCCGTCTCACGTGATGATCGGACACGGCCTAGTCGATTCGGATCATGTATCACTTAGATGACTAGAGGGATGTCTGTCTGAGTGGGAGTTCTTTAAATAATTTGATTAGATGAACTTAATTATCGTGAAGATAGTCTAAATATCTTTACAATATGTATTGTAGATCAAATGGCCTGCGCTAATGTTGCCCTCAACTTCAACGCGTTCCTAGAGAAAACTAAGCTGAAAGACGATGGTAGCAACTATACGGACTGGGTCCGTAACTTGAGTATCATCCTCATAGCTGCTAAGAAAGCATATGTCCTTGAAGCACCGCTAGGTGACGCACCCATTTTTCCAGCAACTCAAGACGTTATGAACGCCTGGCAGTCGCGTAGTGATGATTACTCCCTGGTTCAGTGCGGCATGCTTTACAGCTTAGAACCGTGGCTCCAAAAGCGTTTTGAGCAACACGGAGCATATGAGGTTCCAAGAGCTGAAAATGGTTTTCCAAGATCATGCCCGGTCGGGAGATATGAAGTCTCCGACAAGTTCTACAGTTGTAAGATGGAGGAGAATAGTTCCGTCAGCGAGCACATACTCAAAATGTCTGGGTTGCACAACCACTTGTCTTAGCTGGGAGTTAATCTCCCGTATGACGCGGTCATTGACAGAATCCTTCAGTCGCTCCCACCTAGCTACAAGAGCTTCGTGATGAATTTCAATATGCAGGGGATGTAGAAAACCATTCCTGAGGTATATTCAATGCTGAAATCAGCGGAGGTGGAGATCAAAAAGTAACATCAAGTGTTGATGGTCAATAAAACCACTAGTTTCAAGAAAGGCAAGGGTAAGAAGAACTTCAAGAAGGACGGCAAGGGAGTTGCCGCGCCCGGTAAGCCAGTTGCCGGGAAGAAGTCAAAGCATGGACCCAAACCTGAGACTGAGTGCTTTTATTGCAAGGGAAACGGTCAGTGGAAGCGGAACTGCCCCAAGTACTTAGCGGATAAGAAGGCCGACAATACCAAAGGTATATATGATATACATGTTATTGATGTGTACCTTACCAGCACTCGTAGTAGCTCCTGGGTATTTGATACCGGTGCGGTTGCTCATATTTGTAACTCAAAACAGGAGCTGCGGAATAAGCGGAGACTGGCGAAGGACGAGGTGACGATGCGCGTCGGGAATGGTTCCAAGGTCGATGTGATCGCCGTTGGCACGCTACCTCTACATTTACCTACGGGATTAGTTTTAAACCTCAATAATTGTTATTTAGTGCCAGCTTTGAGCATGAACATTGTATCTGGATCTCGTTTAATGCGAGATGGCTACTCATTTAAATCTGAGAATAATGGTTGTCCTATTTATATGAGAGATATGTTTTATGGTCATGCCCCGCTAGTCAATGATTTATTCTTATTGAATCTCGAACGTGATGTTACACATATTCATAGTGTGAATGCCAAAAGATGTAAGGTTGATAATGATAGTCCCACATACTTGTGGCACTGCCGCCTTGGTCACATTAGTGTCAAACGCATGAAGAAACTCCATGCAGATGGACTTTTGGAGTCTCTTGATTATGAATAATTTGACACGTGTGAACCATGCCTCATGGGCAAAATGACCAAGACTCCGTTCTCCAGAACAATGGAGTGAGCAACCAACTTATTGGAAATCATACATACTGATGTGTGCGGTCCAATGAGCGTTGAGGCTTGCGGTGGTTATCGTTATGTTCTCACCCTCACTGATGACCTAAGTAGATATGGGTATGTCTACTTAATGAAACACAAGTCTGAGACCATTGAAAAGTTCAAGGAATTTCATAGTGAGGTTGAGAATCAACGTGACAGGAAAATAAAGTTCTTAAGATCAGATCGTGGAGGGGAATATTTGAGTCACAAATTTGCCACACACTTAAGGAAATGTGGAATTGTTTCACAACTCACGCCGCCTGGAACACCTCAGTGTAATGGTGTGTCCGAACGTCGTAATCGTACTCTGTTGGACATGGTGCGATTTATGATGTCTCTTACCGACCTACCGCTATCATTTTGGGGTTATGCTTTAGAGACTGCCGCATTCACTTTAAATAGGGCTCCGTCGAAATCCGTTGAGACGACACCGTATGAATTATGGTTTGGGAAGAAACCTAAGCTGTCGTTTCTGAAAGTTTGGGGATGCGATGCTTATGTCAAGAAACTTCAACCTGAAAAGCTCGAACCCAAATCGGAAAAATGTGTCTTCATATGATACCCTAAGGAAACTATTGGGTATACCTTCTACCTTAGATCCGAAGGCAAGATTTATGTTGCCAAGAATGGATCCTTTCTAGAGAAAGAGTTTCTCTCGAAAGAAGTAAGTGGGAGGAAAGTGGAACTTGATGAAGTACTGCCTCTTGAACCGGAAAGTACCGTAGCTCAAGAAAATGTTTCTGTGGTGCCTGCACTGACTAGAGAGGAAGTTAATGATGATGATCAAGGAACTTCAGATCAAGTTACTACTAAACTTCGTAGGTCCACAAGGACATGTTCCACACCAGAGTGGTACAGCAACCCTGTCCTGGAAATCATGTTGTTAGACAATGGTGAACCTTCGAACTATGAAGAAGCGATGGTGGGCCCGGATTCCAACAAATGGCTTGAAGCCATGAAATCCGAGATAGGATCCATGTATGAAAACGAAGTATGGACTTTGATAGACTTGCCCGATGATTGGCGAGCCATAGAAAATAAATGGATCTTTAAGAAGAAGACAGACGCGGATGGTAATGTGACCATCTATAAGGCTCGGCTTGTCGCTAAGGGTTACCGACAATTTCAAGGGGTTGACTACAATGAGACCTTCTCACCCGTAGCGAAGCTGAAGTCCGTTCGAATCATGTTAGCAATTGTCGCATTCTATGATTATGAGATATGGCAGATGGACGTTAAAACGGCATTCCTTAATGGTTTCCTTAAGGAAGAATTGTATATGATGCAGCCGGAAGGTTTTGTCGATCCTAAGAATGCTGACAAGGTATGCAAGCTCCAGCGCTCAATCTATGGGCTGGTGCAAGCATCTCGGAGTTGGAATTCGCTTTGATGAGATGATCAAAGCGTTTGGGTTTACACATACTTATGGAGAAGCCTGTGTTTACAAGAAAGTGAGTGGGAGCTCTGTAGCATTTCTCATATTATATGTGGATGACATACTATTGATGGGAAATGATATAGAATTCTTGGAAAGCATAAAGGCTTATTTGAATAACTGTTTTTCAATGAAGGACCTTGGAGAAGCTGCTTACATATTAGGCATCAAGATCTATAGAGATAGATCGAGACGCCTCATTGGTCTTTCACAAAGCACATACCTTGACAAGATATTGAAGAAGTTCAATATAGATCGGTCGAAGAAGGGGTTCTTGCCTGTGTTGCAAGGTGTGAGATTGAGCACGGCTCAATGCCCGACCACGGCAGAAGATAGAGAAAAGATGAGTGTCATCCCCTATGCCTCGGCCATAGGGTCTATTATGTATGCCATGCTGTGTACCAGACCTGATGTGAACCTTGCCGTAAGTTTGGTAGGAAGGTACCAAAGTAATCCCAGCATGGAACACTGGACAGCGGTCAAGAATATCCTGAAGTACCTGAAAAGGACTAAGGATATGTTTCTCGTTTATGGAGGTGATGAAGAGCTCGTCGTAAAGGGTTACGTCGATGTTAGCTTCGACACAGATCTGGATCACTCCAAGTCGCAAACCGGATACGTATATATTTTGAATGGAGGGGCAGTCAGCTGGTGCAGTTGCAAGCAAAGCGTCGTGGCGGGATCTACATGTGAAGCGGAGTACATGGCAGCCTCGGAGGCAGCACATGAAGCAATCTGGATGAAGGAGTTCATTACCGACCTAGGAGTTATTCCCAATGCGTCGGGCCCGATGACTCTCTTCTATGACAACACTGGAGCTATTGCCCTTGCCAAGGAGCCCAGGTTTCACAAGAAGACCAGGCATATCGAGCGTCGCTTCAGCTCCATTCGTGAAAATGTTCAAGATGGAGACATAGATATTTGTAAAGTGCATACGGACCTGAATGTCGCGGATCCATTGACTAAACCTCTTCCACGAGCAAAACATGATCAACACCAGAACTCTATGGGTGTTCGATTCATCACAATGTAACTAGATTATTGACTCTAGTGCAAGTGGGAGACTGTTGGAAATATGCCCTAGAGGCAATAATAAAATGGTTATTATTATATTTCCTTGTTCATGATAATTGTCTATTGTTCATGCTATAATTGTGTTATCCGGAAATCATAATACATGTGTGAATACATAGACCACAACATGTCCCTAGTGAGCCTCTAGTTGACTAGCTTGTTGATCAATAGATGGTTACGGTTTCCTGGCCATGGACATTGGATGTCATTGGTAACGGGATCACATCATTAGGAGAATGATGTGATGGACAAGACCCAATCCTAAGCATAGCACAAGATCGTGTAGTTCGTCTTCTAAAGCTTTTCTAATGTCAAGTATCATTTCCTTAGACCATGAGATTGTGCAACTCCCGGATACCGTAGGAATGCTTTGGGTGTGCCAAACGTCACAACGTAACTGGGTGGCTATAAAGGTGCACTACGGGTATCTCCAAAAGTGTCTGTTGGGTTGGCACGAATCGAGACTGGGATTTGTCACTCCATGTGATGGAGAGGTATCTCTGGGCCCACTCGATAGGACATCATCATAATGAGCTCAATGTGATCAAGGAGTTGATCACGGGATGATGTGTTACGGACGAGTAAAGAGACTTGCCGGTAACGAGATTGAACAAGGTATAGGGATACCGACGATTGAATCTCGGGCAAGTATCATACCGGTAGACAAAGGGAATTGTGTACGGGGTTGATTGAATCCCCGACATCGTGGTTCATCTGATGAGATCATCGTGGAGCATGTGGGATCCAACATGGGTATCCAGATCCCGCTGTTGGTTATTGGGCAGAGAGATGTATTGGTCATGTCTACATGTAACGCCCCGGATCCGTTGCGCCAGGTGTCTGCCAGTTATTCGCTGTCGTTGCCATGTCATTTGCTTGCGTGTTGCATTTTGCCATGTCATCATCTGCATTTCATATCATGTCATCATGTGCTTCGCATTTGCATACGTGTTCGTCTCGAGCATCCGAGCATTTTCCCCGTTGTCCGTTTTGCAATCCGGCGCTCCTATCTTCCCCGGTGCACCCCTCTTGTTTTCTTTCGTGTGCGGGTGTCAAACTTTCTCGGAATGGGCCGAGGCTTGTCAAGTGGCCTTGGTATACCACCCGGAGACCACCGGTCAAGTTTCGTTCCATTTGGAGGTCGTTTGGTACTCCAACGGTTAACCGGGTAACCGCAAAGTCCGTTTTGGCATTGCAGCAAAAACCCCTTTCAAACAGCCCCAAAACCCCCCTAAGTCCCTGCCATGCTCTCGGTCGTTCGATCACGATTTGCGTGGGCGAAAACCGCACCTCGTTTGGACTCTCCTAGCTCCCTCCACCTATATATTTGCCTCTTCCCCGAAATCCCGCAGTCCAAACCCTAAAAATCCCCTCCTCGCACCGCCGGACATGTCCGTCCGCCGCCGGACGTCCACCGCCGCCGCTCTGGGCCAATCCGGCCTCGCCACCTGTCCCGCGCGCCGCCCCGCGCGCTCCCTCCGCCGCCGGCCCACCCAGGCCCGGGCCAGGCCCGCCCCGACCGCGACCGGGCCCGAGGCGCCCGCCTCGCCCGCGCCGCCGGCCGTCTCGCGCCGCCGCGCGCCGGGACCCCGCCGCCGCGCCCCTCCGGCGTCTCCCTGCCTCCTCCCGTCGGCGCCCGACCCCGCCGAGGCTCCTCGCCGCCCGAGCCGGCAAGCCCCGCCGGGCCGCGCCCCGCGCCGCCTCCGGCCACCCGCCGCCTCGCCGCCGCCGCGCCTCCCCTCCTCCTCCGGCGACCGTGCCCCCTTCCTCCGGCCGCCGCCCCGCCTCGTCTCGCCTTCCTCCTCCTTCGGCCGTCGCCGACGAGCCGAGCTCGGGCGCTCTCGATCTGGATCCGGTGAGATCCCCTGTACGTTGACTTTCCTCCCCCCCTCCGAATATTCCAAGTCCTGAAAATTTATCATATTCATGCCATGTTCATAGCACCGTTACTTCTTGCATGTAACTCCGATTTGCGCGTGTAATATGTCGAATTGTTCGCCTCATGATGCTCTACATTTTGTTCAATTGCACCATGTTCATTTGAGTCCATCTTGATGCCCTAATTATCGTTGCAAGAGGGCTAGTGCTGTTATTCTCTGGTTCTTATCAGAACTTGGAGATTTGTCATTTTTGTATCATTTAATCTGTGCATCTTTTGGGCATGATCTCTACATGTGTTTTGAAGTATGCCATGCCATCTTTCCAAGGGAGTATGCCATGTATTTTTTTGATCTCTGTGGTGACTAGCACAAGCATGCAAAGTAGGTCCCGTAATGTTTCTGATTTCAGAGACTTAGTGATTTCTCTAAGTCCTTGTCTGCTGTAATTTTGTTGCCATGTAAACTTGATGTTACAGAGAGATGTTCAATAAGGATGTTTTGTAGATATTGTTGTAATTGATCCATTAATGTCCTTGTATGCAATTATGGGGTGCCATAGCTTGACTCAATCTTGCTCTACTTTTGCTATAAAATATTTCTGGCAGATTCTTAACATGATATGCAATCTTGCCAAGCTTGTTATTGTTGATCCATACATGCTATGCTTTTGTTCTTGCCATGGTTAGCTTCATAAACATGTCATCTTGCTGTAGGTGTGCTTGTTTTGTCATGTATTGCTCTGTAGTGAGTGCATCAAGCTCACAAAGAGGCCTTCATATTATTATTTCTACCATGCTCTGTTTTCTGCTAAGTCTGGAACCTGATAACGAAACTTGCTATGTTTACATGCTTGCCATCATATCTTCTGGTCCTTTTTGGCTCATGGTCAGTAAGGGACTTTTGTTATATGCTTTGAGTAGATTCATGCCATGCCTTGTTTGGCCATGTTAAGTTCATGTAGCATGTTGATTTTGTGCTCTGAACATTGCAACCTGATGTTATTTCTGCCATGTCCAGTAATTTCACCAAGTCTGTGAACCTGTTATTATTTTGCAATCTTGCCATGTCCTTTTGAGCATGTTCTAATGATTTCTGGAGATAGCTCAGTGTTCATGTTTTGTTGTGCTTTATCTGTACATCATGTCCATGCCTTTTTTTTCATGCTGAGTTGCTGTAGCATATTGTTTTGATGCTTGCCTTATGCCTAGTTGCTGTTTTGGACAGATTTTTGCTATGTATTGTTTGGAGTGTATGTGTTGCACCGTTGCTCCGTTTCGAGCATGCTCTATATGAAACTTGCTTAGTTTTGCATGTAGTTCCATATTATCATGTTGCATCCTTGTTTTGAGGTGTTTGCTTGGTGTTTGTATGCATTTTGCATCAATGCCATGTTTAACTTGTCTTGCTCATATCTTCTAGGCCGTAGCTCCGAATCTAATGAACTTTATATGTAACTTGACTAGAATTTCGTGTAGATCATCATGGTGCTCTTTAACTTGCTGTTTAACAACTTCAACTTATTACTTATTCAGTTCTGGACCAATTTCGAAATTTGCATATGAGGACTTACCGGAATTGTTATGTGTTGTTTCCGGCCTCATTTAAACTTGCCTTGATGTGTTGGTCTTGCATGCATCATCCCTCATCATGAGTAGCTCCATATTGCCTTGTCATGCATCATTCTTGGTTGAGCATCATGCCTTGTTCTTGTGTGGTGTGTTTACCTTGTTGTGTGCTTCTTCTCGATAGTTTCCGTGTCGTTGCGATCGTGAGGATTCGTTCGTCTTCGTGGCTTCATCTTCTTCATGGATTCGTTCTTCTTCCTAGCGGGATTTCAGGCAAGATGACCGTCACCTTGGATCTCATTACTATCATTGCTATGCTAGTTGCTTCGTTCTATCGCTTTGCTGCGCTACCTATTCACTTGTTCCTCAAGCCTCCCATTTTGCCATGAACCTCTAACCTTCGTCACCCTTCCTAGCAAACCATTGTTTGGCTATGTTACCGCTTTGCTCAGCCCCTCTTATAGCGTTGCTAGCTGCAGGTGAAGATGAAGATTGCTCCATGTTGGATTATGTTTATGTTGGGATATCACAATATCTCTTATATTATTAATGCATCTATATATTTGGCAAAGGGTGGAAGGCTCGGCCTTATGCTTGGTGTTTTGTTCCACTATCGCCGCCCTAGTTTCCGTCATACCGGTGTTATGTTCCTGGATTTTGCGTTCCTTACACGGTTGGGTGATTTATGGGACCCCCTTGACAGTTCGCCTTGAATAAAACTCTTCCAGCAAGGCCCAACCTTGGTTTTACCATTTGTTCAGCCTATTTCTTTTCCCTAGGGAGTCGCTCTCTCGAGGGTCATCTTATTTTACCCCCCCCCCCGGGGCCAATGCTTCTCTAAGTGTTGGTCCGAACTAGAGCCCCTTGCAGCGCCACCTCGGGGAAACTTGAGGTCTGGTTTTAGTTGTACGCAGTGCTCATCCGGTGTTGCCCTGAGAACGAGATATGTGCAGCTCCCATCAGGATGTCGGCGCATCGGGCGGCTTTGCTGGTTTTGTTTTACCATTGTCGAAATGTCTTGTAACCGGGATTCCGAGACTGATCGGGTCTTCCCGGGAGAAGGAATATCCTTCGTTGACCGTGAGAGCTTATCATGGGCTAAGTTGGGACACCCCTGCAGGGTATTATCTTTCGAAAGCCGTGCCCGCGGTTATGTGGCAGATGGGAATTTGTTAATATCCGGTAGTAGATAACTTGACACTTGACCTTAATTAAAACGCATCAACCGCGTGTGTAGCCGTGATGGTCTCTTCTCGGCGGAGTCCGGGAGGTGAACACGGTTTATGGGTTATGCTTGACGTAAGTAGGAGTTCAGGATCACTTCTTGATCATTGCTAGTTTCACGACCGTTCCTTTGCTTCTCTTCTCGCTCTTGTTTGCGTAAGTTAGCCACCATACATGCTTAGTCGCTGCTGCAACCTCACCACTTTATCCATTCCCTTCCCTTTAAGCTTTGCTAGTCTTGATACCCATGGTAATGGGATTGCTGAGTCCTCGTGGCTCACAGATTACTACACCACCAGTTGCAGGTACAGGTTTTGCGATCATCATGACGTGAGAGCGATGTTACTTGTTTTGGAGTTCTTCTTCTGCTTCTTCTTCGATCAGGGGATAGGTTCCAGGCCGGCAGCCTGGGCTAGCAGGGTGGATGTCGTTGGAGTTTCTGTTTATGTTTCATCCGTAGTCGGATGTTGATCTTATGTATGATGTATTGATGTATTCTTGCGGCATTTGTATGCCTTGTATGTATCCCCAAATATTATGTAATGTTGATGTAATGATATCCACCTTGCAAAAGCGTTTCAATATGCGGTTCTATCCTTGGTGGGGCCTTCGAGTCTCTTTAGGATAGTATCGCATAATGGGCGTGACACTACATGCCTCCCGAACCCGTAGGGTCTACACACTTATGGTTCGATGATGCTAGGGTTCCAGGGAAAGTTTGTACGTGGTTACTGTCGGTGTCAAAACCGGCGGATCTCGGGTAGGGGGTCCCAAACTGTGCGTCTAGGATCGATGGTAGCAGGAGACGGGGGACACGATGTTTACCCAGGTTCGGGCCCTCCCTATGGAGGTAATACCCTACTTCCTACTTCATTGATCTTGATGAATATGAGTGTTACAAGAGTTGATCTAACACGAGATCGTAATGGCTAAACCCTAAAAGCCTAGCATGTATGACTATGGTAATGAATGTGTCCTTTCCGGACTACCCCCTCTGGTTTATATAGGCATCGGGGTGGTCTAGGGTTTACATAGGGTCGGTTACACAAGAAGGAATCTTCACAATCGGTCGCCAAGCTTGCCTTCCACGCCAAGGAGAGTCCAATCCGGACACGGGTAGAGTCTTCGGCCTTCATGTCTTCACAACCCATCAGTCCGGCCCATGGATAACAGGTCGGATGCCCGAGGACCCCTTAGTCCAGGACTCCCTCAGTAGCCCCTGAACCTGGCTTCAATGACGAGGAGTCCGGCGTGCAGATTGTCTTCGGCATTGCAAGGCGGGTTCCCCTTTTTCCGAACTCCAAGATAGTCTTCGGATGCGATGATAGTATCCGAACCTGTTACACACACCATGCACAACCGCAGAGAGAATATATGTTTACACGAGTTCTATCCACTGACAGCTTTTTACAACATGACATTACGTCTGCCCGGTCATAATTCCGAACCGTTTTTGTGTTCGATGCCCCACGTCCCGAGACGCGGTTGCCATTGGCACGTCTTGTCCAAGCAGAGATCATGTCCCTTTATTGCGGGATTCTCATCAATGCGGGCATGGGTAACCCAACTGTGTCGTCTATACAGCCCTTGGGAATAGGCGAATCTTAAGGCGAGTGAGGAGGCGTTTAATATTCGCTGCCTTTATAAGGGGATAAGGATTCCCTCTTCCTCTCTCATGCCCTCTCTCTGTCTCCGTCTTTCCAATCTCGAGCTCCAGCGCCCAAGTTCTTATCTCCTTTCCACTCAAGCAACCATGTCCGGATCCGGAGGTCAGGGCAAGTGGATGGTCTCCTCCGTCAAGGAGGAGGAAATTACTGAGCTTCGGGCAGCCGGATATTTGGCGAAGGAGATCGCCCACCGTCTGCCGGCCGAGGGATAGGTCGTCCCCATGTTGAAGCCCACCGAGAGGGTAGTGTTCATCCCCCATTTCTTCCACGGGCTAGGGTTTCCACTCCACCCTTTCGTCCGCGGGCTGATGTATTATTACGGGATAGATTTCCATGATCTGTCCCCAAATTCCTTCCTCAACATCTCGGCGTTTATCGTCATGTGTGAGGCCTTCCTCCGCATCCAACCCCATTTCGGGTTGTGGCTCAAAGTCTTCAACGTGAAGCCGAAGGTGGTGGATGGCCAGCACGCGGAGTGCGGAGGAGCCATGGTGAGGAAGCTACCTAATATCTCCTGGCCGAAAGTACTTTCATGGAGACAGTAAAGGAGTGGCAGAGACAATGGTTCTACATCACAGAATCCCGCGGCACTACCTGGGCCGCGGCTGCCGAATTCTGCTCCGGTGCTCCCATGCGACTCACCTCCTGGGTCGATAAGAGTCCGGACTGGTGTTCGCCCGATGAGCTGACAGCGTTGCAGACGCGCGTCCAGAGCATGATGGCCAAGGACGTCAAGCTCGTCGATGTAATCCAGGTGATGCTAGTTCGCCGGATTCTCCCATGCCAGCGCAGAAGTCGCCCTCTGTGGGATTTTAATCCGAAGAAGCATCAAACCCTGGTGAGGCTCTTCGAGACCACCCACGAAGATGCCTGGAAGTTGCTCTTTAAGGGCAACGAAAAACCGCCGGCCACGGATTCAAACCGTGGTCACGATAGTAAACACCCCGCCAGCGAGGTATGTCATTTTTTATGTATCCTCAACTTAATTGTTTCGAGGATGATATCTGAGCTTTCATTACTGCTTTTTCAAGACTGGATGGAGAGGGCGAAGCGGATCCAGTGTCCGGCTCCGCTGCCTGAAGAACCGATCATCCCGCGTCTAGCGAAGATGCTGGTGCCGGCGCCATATAAGGCGCCGGAGAAGAAGGCCAAGAAGAAGGCCAAGGGGGTCAAAAGTGGCCCCCGTCGCAAGGGTACTTCGGACGTGACGTCCGAAGACGACGAAGCTCATTCCTCTGTCCCTGAGGACAATGACGAGGAAGGGGAGGAGGAAGAGCAAAACAACCCTCCCCCTGAGGAGAGGAGGAAGAAGAGGGCGGCTTCGGCGCATCTGGAGGCGAAAATGCCCAAGAAGGGGAAGGGCGTCCCAGCGGTTAATACCGCATGGGACGTTGACGGCAGTCCAGAACGACGCCCCCGCACTAAGCCCCAGGCCGCATCGTAAGTGACATGGCTCGCTCATGCGCACATTCGGCCCTTTTTCTTCATTATCTTGACATAGTTAACCGTACTATTGCAGTCCGGCCCGCGATCTCATCCAGCGATCCTCATCTGGAGGTTCATTGGCTCCGTCGGAGATGGCGAGCATGTCGCCACCGCCTGCTTATTCCCCCGAGGCCAGGGACGACACCGAAGTGTTGTCCCGGAGGACCGCTCTGAACCAGGGAGGAGCTCAGGACGTTGTCTGGGAGGCGCCACAAGGCAAGACCTCCACTTCCGGACACATGGGGGAGTCGATCCCTATGGAGACTGGCGAAGAGGGTCGCATCCAGTTCGGCCCTCAGCCGAATACTATTCCCGAGACTCATCTGGCTCCGGAGTTGGGCGAGCAGCCCTCCTTGAAGGAGGGGGTGCGCCGCTTCCACCGGTGGCCCCTGTCCATCCATGGGCGTTGGATAACCTGATGGAGGCGCTACGAGGCACCTCCGTCGTGGACGAGCACCGTGTCCTTATGAGTGCAGTGATCGAGAAGGTTCGGTCCGCCAAGAGTGGACTGAATGAAGCCTGCAGCAGCCTGTTGACAGGTTTCGAGGTACGTGACATAGAAAGAGAAAAACCCCAAGTAGACAGTAGCCCCTGAGACACTGTCTAGTGTTCGGCGAGAAGAACCGGACAGAGGATCAATCCTTTGTTATAGGGGACTAACTTAATATGCATCAATGGGCAGGCGTCACTGTTGGCCGCAACCTCGCATGCTGCCGAAGTCTCTGAACTGAAGCAGAGGCTGGAGCGGGCCGAGAACGAGCTCCGCGAGGTTAAAGTTCAGCTTCAGGAGAAGCAAGGTGAGTAACGACTTGCTATGTGTTCGTAAAGAATAAGTGATGTATGTTGACCGCAGTGTCATAATGTGTGCAGGAGCCGCGACCGAGGTCGAGGCCCTGAGGAAGGCCCTAGGCGAGGCCGAGGAGAAGGCTGTCCAGCAGCAAGCCGCCCATAAGAAGCTCAAGGCCCGGGTCAAAGAAGTCCAGCAGGAGCTCCAGGATGCGGTTAAGAAATGTGAGACCTTGGAGCATAATGCGTCGGTCCAAGGGACCGATCTTGCCAAGGCTCGTCAGAGCGTGGAGACCGCACGGAATGAGGCCCAGGCCGCCCTCCAGGAGATCCAGGAGGCCAAGAAGATCACGGCGGGTAAGGCATTTAAGATGCAAAGCAAGTATGCGGAGAAGCAGTACCTTTTACTAACCCGGGTTCGGAGTTCCCCAGGGGCTTTTGTGGATTTACCACGCAGTGTAGCGGACGCCGTGGATTTCTACTGAGCCGAAGGAGGGGGTTCTACGGAGAAGCTATTCTGGTCGCAATATGCGGCGCTGGAGCTTCCCGTGTCCTTCACCGATCAGCTGAAACAGCTGGTGGAGCTGCATAGGGTGGCCGAACTAGCCATGAAGGATTTGATGATCCGGCTATGGCCAGCCGAAACTATGCCTAGCAGCTACTTCGGACTCGTGAGGCGGATGGTGAACGCCTATCCTCGGCTGGACGTCGTCAAGCGCTCGGCCTGTATTGAAGGTGCCCGCATGGCCTTCGCCCGTTGCAAGATGTGGTGGGCGAAGATGAACGTCGTTGAAGTGGCCAGAGGGCCGCCGGAGGGCAAGGAGCACTGCACACCCGAGCGATATTTCGCGGATGTCATAGAAGGGTCTCGACTTGCCGCAGCGCAGTGCGGGCAGGACATTATTTTCGAATGAAAACATTCGTGTTGTCTTTGCCTTGTATTATGAAAACAAAGCCTGTTTTGTAATGTAATTTCATTATGCTTTAATTGTTTCCTCCTGTGCGGCCGTGTTGTATGTAATCTGAGGGTTGGCCAGTCATCGGCTTCTGCCCTCACGTAGGTAGTACGGAGGTGTTCGGGATGGAATCTAAACAATCTTGATCCAATTATATGGTCCTTGAAGGAGTTGTTTAGCGCAACGAACAAGGCAATCAGACTGTACGGCTTAAACGCCCTCACTTAGCCATAGGAGTTTTATAATAAAGCGTGGGCGCAGCCCCTAGTTCAAGCCAGAGTGCTGTCAGCATCTGATCGGGAAGTGCCCATCCTTCGCATAATGCGGGAAAAATCTCATGACAGTCAGTTTTTGGCTTTCTCTACTGAGGTGCTCATCTGGTCAAGGCCAGGACACAATCGCAGTAGTTCTCCCTTTACTACCCTAGCCGATTTAGTAGAACGTAGGGTAGCAAGCACAGGAGCCGAGCAACCCAACTATTGACCAAAGACAGGATTCGGAGCCAATGCATATAGTGCTAAATTCGGGGTGCCAAACTTATCTTTAAGGATTGTTCGGACTTTGTGCCGTGTTATGGGGCGACGAGGAGCCCCTGGCAAATATGAAACGTACCAGAGTGTACGGTTGCTAGGAAATAAGTAATTGAAAGGAAAACAGAAGGAGAACAGAGATGGTATCTGGGGCCCTTGAACTTGGGCCATGAACCGTTTCCATTATAGTTGGATTAATGCGTCAAAGCGCATTGGTACAAAATAATGCCATAAGCAACCGGCTATTTGGCATGCCTCAACTAAAGGCGAGCTGCGTGTGGGTCCTGAAAACAAATAGAGTGATTGTTGGATTGGCCTCTACGGCCGCCCCTGTACGCCTGTGCTCCATGTCGATCCGGTGTATTTGTCCTTTGACAGGATCATAAATCAGGCCGTCAAAGGAGGCCTGCATAAGAGAAACCTGAAAAAAGTGAAAAAGGAAATAGTAAAGTTATATGTGTATCCGGGATCGGTCTAGCCGAACTATAGATCCCGGGTTGGCTTGTGCCTCCGTCGATGTCCATGGTATTTTGAGTGTGTAATTATGTACGCGTGGTACGAATGCCACTACTTCAGCGGGACTGGGACGGAGGCCAAATTGCTAATCAAGCTCTTGACGAGCCGTGTTGTCCTGTTGCAGTGTAGTTCGGAACCTCTTAATGATGTCCAGGGGCTCAGCAGCCGTACTATGGTGCTGCTTGAGAAGGCCGCTCTGTACCTCTGCTGCTAGGGCGGCGGTGTGCTCCTCTGTTCGGAGGGAGCGTTCCGTATTGCCATTGACTGTTATGACGCCGCGTGGACTAGGCATCTTGAGCTTGAGATAAGCATAGTGTGGCACTACGTTGAATCTAGCAAACGCGGTTCGTCCGAGCAGTGCGTGATAGCCGCTGCGGAAGGGGACGATGTCAAAGATTAACTCTTCGCTTCGGAAGTTGTCCAGAGAGCCGAAGACCACCTCCAGCGTGATTGAGCCCATACAGCGGGCCTCTACACCTGGTATGACTCCTTTAAAGGTAGTCTTTGTTGGTTTGATTCGTGAGGGGTTAATGCCCATCTTCCGCACTGTGTCTTGATAAAGCAGGTTGAGGTTGCTCCCACCGTCCATCAGGACTCGTGTTAGGTGAAACCCGTCGATAATTGGGTCGAGGACTAGTGCGGCTGAACCGCCATGGCGGATACTAGTTGGGTGATCTCGACGATCGAAGGTGATCGGGAATGACAACCACGGATTGAATTTTGGGGCGACTGGCTCTACCGCGTAGACGTCCCGAAGTGCTCGCTTGCGCTCCCTTTTGGGGGTGTGTGTAGCGTATATCATGTTCACCGTTTTGACTTGAGGGGGAAATTTCTTCTGTCCCCCAGTGTTCGGCTGCCGGGCTCTTCGTCCTCGTCCTCACTTTGTGATCCCTTTTCTTTGTTTTCGGCATTTAACTTACCAGCCTGTTTGAAAACCCAACAGTCTCTGTTGGTGTAACTTGCTTGTTTGTCTGGTGTGCCATGTATCTGGCATGGACGGTCGAGTATGCGGTCCAGGCTGGAAGGTCCTTCATTGCTTCTTTTATAGGGCTTCTTCCGTTGGCCGGACTTGGAGCCACTGAATTCGGCGTTAACTGTGGTGTCGCCATTGCTTTGGCGTTTGTGTCTATTGCGCCGGAGCTTGCCGGTGCTGTTCTTGGCCTCGGTGGGGCCTACCTCGCCGGCTGTATTTTTGCTACGAGCCAGCCAGCTGTCCTCACCCGCGCAAAAGCGGGTCATGAGTGCCGTAAGGGCTGCCATGGACTTCGGCTTTTCTTGGCCAAGGTGGCGTGCTAGCCATTCGTCATGGATGTTGTGCTTAAAGGCAGCTAGGGCTTCGACATCCGGACAGTCAACGATCTGGTTCTTTTTGGTTAGGAACCTAGTCCAGAATTTTCTGGCTGATTCTCTAGGTTGTTGAACTATGTGGCTTAAGTCATCGGCATCGGGTGGCCGAACATATGTACCTTGGAAGTTGTCAAGGAAAGCTTCTTCCAAGTCCTCCCAGCTGCCGATGGAGTTTTCAGGCAGGCTATTTAGCCAGTGTCGAGCTGGCCCCTTGAGCTTTAGTGGGAGGTATTTGATGGCGTGGAGGTCGTCTCCACGGGCCATGTGGATGTGGAGAATAAAGTCCTCAATCCATACCGCGGGATCGGTTGTTCTGTCGTATGAATCAATGTTGAGGGGCTTGAACCCCTCGAGGAATTCATGATCCAGTCCCTCATCTGTGAAGCAGAGAGGGTGTGCGGCGCCTCTATATCGGGCCGCGTCACGGCGCACTTCTGATGAAGTCCGTCTGCGGTCATCGGCTCGGGCGTGACTAGGTTTGTCGCGTCCGAATAGGTAGCCGTCGTCTCAAGTAGGGAAGCGTTCTCGCGATCCATAGATCGATCTGGTGTGTCCTTCTCTGTTGTCCAATTCCTGCCGAAGGTCGTATTTATGGTCCCGAGCTGGTCTGTCCTTGTGTTTACGAGGCGGTGGGCGGGCTGTTGTTCGGCCTGAGTTGTCGTTTTATCCCGACCGCGGGGCGGTAGGTCCGCCGCCCTGTCCCGACCTCGTGGTGGTCGTTCTGCATTACGCGGGGGATCTGGTGCCTCCTTGTCGAACTGAGGTAGTAGTCTGCGCTTTAGGTAACTCTTGGTTGGGCGCTTGAGGCCGTATTCTTCGGCTGCCAGGACATCAGTCCACCTGTCAATGACCAGGTCTTGATTAGCTTGGAGCTGCTACTGCTTCTTCTTCAGGCTTCTTGCAGTGGCTATTAGCTGGCGCTTGAAGCGCTCCTGCTCGAGGGGTGTCTCAGGCACGATGAAGTCCTCATTGCCGAGGCTCTCATCATCCTCGGAGACTAGACAATAACTATCATCATCCTGGTCATTGGGCATGGCCTGTTTATCAGGGTCATCTTGCCCGTTGTCTTCTTCCCCATGTTCGGATGTAGCTCCAACGGGGTCTTCACTGTTTTCGGCGTCGCCCGGAGTACTATTTTCTCCGGTGCCAGTGTTGCCATCTTTTGAGCGACGTGGCTTCACTACAAAAAAATACACTTCCGTGATGATACGTGTTTGTCACAGTAGGTCGCATTTTCTGTCATGCATGTACATCCATGACGATTTTATGACAGAATCAAGATAGTCATACTTGTGCTGTCGTAGAAGTGTTCCATGACATTACCAAAGTTATCATCACGGAAGTGTCCACTTCCATGACGATAAATCCCGCGTCACAGAAGTGCTTTCGTCAAGGGTGACCGACACGTGGCATCCACCATAACGGAACGCCGTTAAGCTATCGGGTCGGGTTTTGGATCCGATAACCCGTTAACAGCCCCGACCAATGGGGATTTTCCACGTGTAAAATCATCATTGGCTGGAGGAAACACGTGTCGGCTCATCGTTGGGACAGATGTATCCACTCATTGGACAGAAGGCGCCTATGATACGTCGACACGTGGCACGGCCCAACAGAGGCCCATTCCTGTGAAAAGGCTGGCCCGTTTGACTTGGTCAAAAGGTGGCGGGCCGGCCCATGTAAAGCCTGTTAACGGCCTGTTCGCATATAGCCCATTTACAGCCTGCTAACCCAAGGCCCGTTACGCCCTATCCGAATTAGGCCCAGTAGCGTCATCTGGGCCACCCAATATGATTCCAGCCCATTTTCACTTCTGGCCCATGTATGGCCCATGACGTCTTTCGGCCCATATGAGGCCCTATGTAACTCTTGGCCTATTAACGGCTCGTGGTGAAACTGGCCCGTAATGAACAGTGTATCACTTTACACCCATTAACGGCCCGTGGTGAAACTGGCCCGTAATGAACAGTGTATCACTTTATACCCATTAACGGCACGTTATTCCGTTGGGCCGTTTCCAGCCCATGTTATCTTTCGGCCTTCTCAGAGCCCATTTATTCTTGGGCTCATTTCCAGCATTCATTTACTTACGGGCCGTTACTGTCATTTTCTGCTTGTGGGCCAAATTCAGCCCGTGGTTACAGTCGACCCGTTTGTGGTCCGTTAATACATTGGGCCATTTTCATAGCGTCATCAAATACGGCCTATTAACGATGGCCCGTTATGGTCGGCCCATGAACGGACGGTTCCAACTCTAGCCCGTTTACGGCCATAATGCGGCCTGTTATTGGCCCATGTTTGGCCAATCGATCATACTGCCTGTATAAGGCCCATTGATGATACGGCCCGTAGAAGGCCCATTGTTTCTACGGCCCGTAGAAGGCCCACTGTTTCTACGGCCCATAGAAGGCCCACTGTTTCTACGGCCCGTAGGAGGCCCAGTGTCACTACAGTAAATATTAGCCCATGGTTATTGTGGCCTAGTTTTAAAAAATAGGTTATTGCAGCCACTAGCAAACCGCGGAAAAAGAACTGCAATGACTACAAGCAAACAAATAAACAAGACAACAAGGAAATAAATATTACATCCACTGGGCATCAGAGTTCGCCACCAGCGCAAATAAACGCGCCGACAAAAGAATATACAAAACTGAGAGCACTTCAGAAGGCACTAGGCCTGGCCACGTCGGTCCCCCCAAACAGCTGAAGAAGCTGAGTAGACCTCAGTTGTGTCAACGATAGATGCATCAACACTAGATTTAAGGCATGATGGTGCGCACGGCAGTCCTCTGACATCTTCATTGCATCTTTGACTTCAAGTCGGAGCTGAGCTGAAGCAAGCCTTTCCGCTTTACGTTGAGACTGAAGAAGTCGAACTGATTGAGGCAGCGACTGCACAGAGGTTGTCTCACACCTGCTGGTGAGTAGCTTCAACTCACTGTCTTCATCAAGACAGGACCTTGGGGTCATCTCGCTGTCCTCAAGATGGTTTGGCTCACTATCTTCCCTAAAGTTCTGCCTGGCGTAAGAGATACGAGTCTGAAAGAGAAACAAGGAGACATGTAACAGGTTTCACAATTATATAAGCAAACAAATGGATCTGTTCTGCATAAGGAACATGTTTTTACAACTACAATTTGAAACTGGTAGTTGTTGCAAACATCCAATCAGATGTAAACAGCAAAGCAAACAGTAGTGGAGGAAATGATGCCTATCCAAATCTATACTAGAACAAAGTTTGAAGGCTTGAGAAGGATGAACTTACATTACATGTTAACACGGGCTGGACAAAGCCCTTCTCCATGTTGATGGAAGGATAATTCAATAAATTCCCCAAAGAAAATTCTTTATAAGCGTTGCCATTATTCTACATTTTGCAAAGAGTAAATATAGATCAAATAATATTGGAAGAAACATAGGATAATGAAGCTCAGGTGCAGACTGATGATACATAATCAAATAGCAATTAATTAAGTACAGCGTTACAAGGCAAAAGGGAGAGAGGTACTGACAAGAGCAATGCAGAGCCCATTATTGTTTTGAGATCGTATGACCCTTTGAGCAAGGAGATTCATCTGAAATTAGTTTTCATACAAGAGAGAAGGTAAGGCACAAGCAGAAATTTAGGAGTTCAAATTTTGAATTGATATCATAGACAGTACCTGACGCTGGGCTCCCAGCAGTTCTAATAGGGGTTTGGCCACTGGAGTAGGGGTAAAGTGTGGTACAGTTGGGCCTGTGTTTTCTGTGGCTGCTGATCTATCTGATTTAACAGGTATCACTACCTTTTCCAAATACCTAGTTTGTACTCCTTGAGGATCTGCACTCACCCTCTTCCTTTTGGACATCTATTACGAAAGAACAACATTTGACTGGAAAAACATAGTGTGACAACACATGGAATAGATACAGAAAATGGATAGGTATGGCATATACTCATATATGATGCTTAAACTAAGCAGATGGTGTAACAAAGTAGAAGTAATGCAAGAGGTCAGATGCAAAATATGTGCGACCAATACAACTTTGCAAAGTTAGAGCAAGCACCTTGATGGGTGAATAAGATAAGCCATCCTCCACCATGCCAAGTTTGTTAGCCAGTGGATCGTTCCGCAATATTCCTCTCGTGCGCCCATTCTCATATTCATTTTGATAATGTTCAATATCTGACATGCATGAAAACATAAAAACAAGTGAGATTTTCTTTGTAATGCAGAAGTGATTCTAATCCAATACCGCCTCCCTGTAAACCCCTTTGTGCTATCTCTGCAATTCTTTTAAAAGATGCCATGCATGCTATAATTTGTTGTGTGCATTAATATAATGTGGCCTACTACTCAAAATATGAGAGCTCCAGAAGTTATGACACTTCCCAGATGATAGCTTCAACATATAGTAAAGAAGAACAAGTCGACCTGACCTGACAGATTCAAAATATACTAAGGGAGAACAACTCGACCTGACCAGTCGACCGCAAGAGAAGAGTATCATCTTAAAGAAGAGCAGAAGAGCAAGCAGATTGAAGATATTACAAGTCTTTCAATACAATGTCGGTTGGCCACCCATGATGAACCAGAGCGCACAGAGAAATACTATTCTTTCCGGTCTCTCCATATGTGGCTCACATGCATTTCGAAACTAAAGTAGGAACATTTAGCTAACCAATTAAACATTTCTCAGTTTTACTAATATCAGCAATAATGTCAGATATGAATTTGTACAACTAAGCTTGTTTAGCTCGATGGGTGGAGCAGTGCTATTACGACACGAACCACGTAGGCTGATTGTGGTCATCATAAAATGGGGAAAACATAAGCATGATGAGTACAGTGTTGACCGTGGCAGTGGGATGGCAGATCTGAAGCTGCAAACAGCGCAAAGGGTAGTTAGCAACCGATGTTTGCTTTGAAAAAACAACTAAGATTTGGTATGGACAAGAAAGTGCGGTCAACAAGTGACAAAGAAATGCAATTATGCTGTCTCTCTATATGTCGCGACATGCATTTGGAAACTCAAGTGGGACCTTTAGCTAACCAATTAAATGTGTCGGTTAACTAATATCAGTATCATATCACAATCATATTTGAACAACTAAGCTTTCGAATTCTGAGTGTTGTGTTGTTTAGCTTGAAGGGTGGAGTAATGCTAGTACGACAGAAAGCACCTACGCAGATCATAGTAGAGTAGATAAAAGGGGAAAACCCTAAGCATCAAGAGAAAAATCAGGAAAGTGGAACTAGCTGGACCAGTGGGTGGCGCACATGCTTTTCGAAACGAATATAGGAACATTAGGTGACCAATTAAACGTTCTCTGTTTTAGTGATATGAGCATCATATTAGATTCGTATTTCAACATGTAAGCTTTGGGTTGAGGTCTTGAGGAGCAGTGCTAGCACGACACGAAGCACCTACAATGATGGTAGTGAATATAAAGGGGGAAAACCATAAGCTTTACGAGTATAGTGCCCGCGCCATGGCGGATCTGAAGGTGCAAACCGGACAAAGCTACTTCGCAACCAATGTTTGCTTTCAACTAGCCACTACGATTTGGTACGGACAAGAAAAGTACAGTAAACAAATTACGATCTATTTTCCAGGTGAGATCAATAACTTAAGCACATATGGAAGAGTACCACCTCTCTTGCGATGCCGTGTAGGCCTATGCTGGTACGTTGAGGGTGCTGCGGGTGCGATGGCTGTTGGCGGCGGGGAAGAAGACTTTAGACGGCAGACGGCTGGGTCGGGGGATATATCCTGTTGTCGTGGACGAGGCGGTCGTAGGAGCGGCAACGGCAAGGTGGACGACGGCGCCGATGAAGTGAGAGGAGGCGATGAAAGGATCCTGGTCCAGCGTCGTGGATGAGAGACGTCCATCTCATGCAGTGGACGACGGGGTAGGGGTAGCGGCTCCGGCAAGGTGGAGGATGGGGTGGCGGACGGAGGAGGCTGGCCGCAGTGCGGAGGTTGTCGTGCCGCCGACGGTGTATGAATGGGGAAATGGAGGGGAGGGGGGATCTCAAACTTTGGGACGCGCTTCTCTGAAATGGGGGAAAGTTACGAACTTATCCCCTGTTTTAAATTTCGGACATCGCGTCGGTTGGGGATAGGACGGTAATCTCGCATCTCCCAAATATTTGCCGGTAACTATTTCGGGCGAGGAGAGGGTGTTTTGCCGCCCACGGTTGGCGCACACGGTGTATGAACGGGGCTGACAGGTAGGGCGGTTGTGTCACGTCTGATGGAAGTTACACATCTGCCCCTATTTAAAATATTAGCCTACATTGATTTCGGACGAAGAGAGTTTGTTTTGCCGCCCACCGTGTATGAATGGGGAAATGGAGGAAGAGACACATGTCTTTCGGACGAGCTTGAATCAAATGTGTTTTGCCGCCCACGTTTGGCGACCACCGTGTCTGAATGGGCTCAGAGGCCGACGTGTCACGTCTGATTGAAGTTACTAGTCTACCCCTATCGACAGCAGTGTAAATCCGGTCGATAAGGATGTCAAGTGTCAGGGGTAGACAGTAATTTCCATCTCGCAAACACTTGCTTCGGGCAGCCCACAAATTATAGTGGGTGTTTAGCCGCTTCGTTCAAAACTTGGGAGAATTAGCATTCACGTTTGCCCTGGGACCTGGCAAACTAAATTCAAATCCAATTTGTATTCGATTACGAATATCCACAGATAATTATACGTTTTGTTATTTATTTCTTCAAAACCACAACAAAGATTTATTCCACCTTTATATATGATTATGATTTAGAAATGTCGTGATCTTCAAATTCAGTAGGTTGGATACACTCTGAGTCAAACAGTTATTTCATCCAATACAATATGCTCACACGAAAAACAGTTCACCTTATGTCAATCATACAAGTACTGAGGATTACCTCGCCTAAAAAATTTGGATCATTACAACACATGGACAACATAAGGGGTCTTGCAACATAATCCATTTAGAGACATGATACAACATGCAAGTACAATAATCTAATGACAATTTCAACTGGTATCTAAAGAAGAACTGGGATTACCTTGGGCTTCAGATAGAAGAAACAGCAGGACCTCCTCCGTCTTCAAATGCAACATTCTTACTTCCTCCAATTCTTGGGTTGCTTGCATAATGCGTGCCGCTAATTCCGTAATTTCCAGCCTCAAGATAAAGATTACCTCATTCATGGCAGCCACACCATCTCTTTCTGCCTCTAGTAGAGCCTCAAGCACTATAATATCTGTGCTCAGACTGCTCTCCGGCGGTGTTGCCTCTGAACTGCTACCATCTGGTAACATGGATGGCGCACTGCTTCCACAAATAGATTCTGGGGTTGTACATTGTGTCCTAGTGTGAACGGCATCCTGAAAGGTTTCCGCTGGACATCAGTAAGAGATAGTTATCGTATGATCCAGGCAGTAAGCTTACATGGTAAACGACGGACGAATTATTGCCGAGCATGGCAAACTATATTTAAATGGTTCGAAGCAGCATCAGCCGAAAAGAAATTAAAATGGTAAGATGAAACTAGGGATGTAAGTGGCAAATAAACGACATCCGCCGGTCCCATCTAGTTAGTTTTTGCTACCTCCCTAGTTCATTTTCCTCAAAAAACAAAAACTCTTTTGAACTATCATACCACTAGTGGACTTTAATCGGGATTAAACGGGACCCAGTTGACATCCCTAGTTGAAAGGGAGTGTACAACCGCTATATTTAAGTTGCCAAGGCATCTAAGCAGTTGAAATAATCTGAGAAAGCACTTAACAGTGTGGCCTCATATAAACTACGAAGACAGTCTTGTGATGAAGTTGAGAGGAAAAGTTAAGGACTCAAATGAAATAGGCATGCATTTCTTTACGATAGTACAGCAGGCACTGCTGACATATTGGCCAACTCAGGTATAGCGTAACAACAAATAAGCATTCGAATCAAGCAATACAGCAAAGCAGACAACTGAACTATTTGTAATTCGGTAGGATTACACGTTGAGGGCACAAGCCAAGAAAGCAGCCCACTCACGTTACATTTCACATGTACTAAAACACACTGGCTTACCATATGTTGCTGTGAAGCCTAGCTGCTGTTGCAATGTTCTTTGAAGATATCGTCAGCATCCCGTGGTTGCAAATCTAGTTGTTGTAGTTTATTCTGCACCATCTATTTAGGTAAAATTAATTTTAATCGCATGCACTGGTCTGAATTGATCATCAATGGTTCATCTAAACTAATGGAAGAAGGGTGTGTGCATACACGACAATATATCTGCTTCCCTCTATTTTTATGCTTGTTCGAGGTGCCAGCCCCAAAAGAACAAATATTTTGCTTGATGGGGTTGGCAGCTCCATAATTAATAGAAGCATCAAATTAGTCATGCAACTTGGGAAGATCAAGAACACACAAACAAGTAATGAACAGAGGCTCGGAGCAGTGATGTAATAGCTAGCATCAGAAAATGTAGGGTAAAACAAACAAAAAGCAGCGGAACCACATGCTAGTTTGCTGATGTGTAATTAAGCATAGAGAACATTAAGTAGTCTGATGGAACCAACAGGTGGCATCAGAACAAAACTAAAGCCTATTAACTATATGTGCACTAGTATGTAATTTAGCACATGTAACATGTTCACTGCCAGAAGTATGGCCCTACAGGTGCAAGCAGAATAACGCGTCTCATGAAAAACTGAATGATGCCCTGAAGAAATTCAAAGGTGCGGTGCTTATGCTAGGAAAGTGAACGTAGGTGCCGGCCGTTGGATAATAGTACCTGTTTCTCGGCGGCGTATGGGTATCGTTGTCATACTTGATAGCTAAGGATCGTCGATGGTGCTCGTGTTGCGGTTGAGTTTGGGCCGGCTGTCGCCGTCGCTGAAGCGGCTCCGGTGCTATGGTTGCGGCGCCTGTCGACATACAAGAAAGCTCATCTGTGGTAAGTGAACATTTGCACGATAAAGAGAAAAACCGAAGGAGTACAAATCAAAATAACCTGATGAGGCTGCGGCGCCGGTAAAGCAGGGCCGGTGGAGTTGAATATGGCGTCCGTGGAGCGGGTCCGGTGCAGTGGACGAAGGCTTCGGCGGGCGCGTTGTACAGTGCTTTCGGTGAGGCGGATCTGTTGCGGCGGACGAGGGCTTGTATGAAGGGCCAGCAAACGGGCGACGAGGGAGTCAGTGAAGGGCCTACGCTGTGGTGGACGAGGGCGCCGGTTAAGCAGATCCGGTGCGGTGGACCATGATGGCGGTCAAGGAGATCTGGATCGGTGGACAAGCCAGTCGCTGAAGCGGCTCCGGTGAAGTGGTTTGTTGGCAGTTGGGGGTTCCAAGGTGCGGAAGGTAGATCCGACGGGGTGTGAAGTCCACCGCTGCGGCGGAGGACTAGATTCGGCGGCTTGCCGTGGTTGGGGGGTCGGGGAGGGGAAGGGGAGGGGCTCTGGGGAAGAATGTTGGGGGCAAAGAGGGGAAAACAATGGAGTTACCAAAGCAGCCCTTTTCCGTTCATGTGGCAGGGGTAAAACAGGAATATCGCAGGGCTAAACTTTCGGGCACGTGATATTTTGATGTGAGCGGGAATTTTGAAAGCTTTTGGCGCCTAAAATTATAAGTATTCTGCTCTCGTACGACCGACTATGATATCATGGCCGACAATTTGTTTGTTTTGCACGCAAAAAAATGTGCAAGTTTTGAAAATCAATGTCTCCAACTCGAAACTTAGATTGTCCATTCAATTCAAATATGGATCATTGAGCTACTACAAGCAAATACCATCATACGGTCCAATTCAAATGAAATTCCAAATGTGTTTATCCTAAATATGATGACAAAAGCAAAAAATGTGTATGTTTATGAATAAAGTGGATGATTATAAAGTTTGAACATGCCCGTACGTGTATATCTCTAGGTTTGATATATGAATTTGAAATCACGAAATCCCGGCTTAAAAAATGTACCTCCGTTTAAATGAATTACAAAAGCTAATGATGGAGTCGAATTCCAAAATTCCAATCTTAGGTTTGTAATTCTGGTACATCAAGGTATATCACGCATGTTCAAAAGTATCGTTATCTCATAGTACAAACTGTGAAACAAATTGATCAACCATGAGTGCACAATATCTCAATTACGCTAAAGTCCCTCAAATATAGACACCTCACTCTTTATCTGAAGTCAACCCCCCCCCCACCACCACCACACACACACACACACACATAGAGAAGTCGTTCTCTCCCCCAAACACCAACACACGAGCACATTAACACCCCTCTCTCTTATAAAGTCCGGACCCCAACATAGGTCTCTATCACTTTGTCTCTCGGGCATGCACACATCTCTTCCCTCACTCTCTAGGTCTCCCGCTATCTCTCTTACCCAAGCACACGCACTATGTAGAGTGTATATTTCCCATACACACAAAACGTCGCCCCCAAACGTCTATCTCCCTAGTTATGTGGTTCTCGCGCACTCACCTCACACACCACCCCCACTGCAAACAAGCACACTTTGTCTCCTTGTGCACCACTCTCCTCTTTCTATCTCTCCCACATGCGGACCCGCCCCAGCTCCTTCCCTGTATACATATATGTCGTGACTCTTTGCATAGCTCCCTAATGTATAATCGTTCTCGATTTCGCACATTGTTCTCTACACCATCTATTCTAGATCTCTCATGAAGTCCCTATCACACACACGATGACTCGCTTCCCTTGTGTCTCCGTTCATAGGCCAATTTCAGACAACATCAACATTGTCTCCCTATCTATACGCCATTTATGGACACAAACGACCCCTCTCGCCCCCTCTCTTCCTCTCTCTCTCTCTCTCTCTCTCTCTCTCTCTCCGTCGCTAGCTCTCTCTTTCTCTCGCTCTCACACCCCTCTCCCACACACACACTCGATGTCTCTTCCAAATAGTCTGCTCCCCCCGCCCGCACCTGTGCTATCTCGCTACTACACATGTCACACCATTCCCCCTTCCCTTATACTAGGTTTACATCATCAGTGGTCTCTCTACTCCACATACACTCTCTCCCTCTCACACACAAACACGTGCACAAACACACACAGACACGCACAAACACCCATTTATCTGGATCCTCATCTCTCCTCATGTCCGCATGTGTATCTCACACAATCACTCTCTAATTATGTATATGTGTCTCCACGTTACACAACACAAAACCTCATGTACATGTCTCTCTCTATCCTCCACACACATAGACACAAAGAATCTGTTATCATTGCCTCAGTCTCTAACATATCACACACGCACACTGTCTCTCTCTCTCCTGCAAACACGCTCAACAAGGATTTCCCCGTGAATAACTTATCGTCTATTCATCAACAGTCGTGGCAGTACGGCGAACACGAGACGTGAAAAAGAATAAATCTACACGTGCTTAGACCACCTAGTATGACTACTAGGACTAGAGCAAGCCAAAAAGCGTGCCGCCGTCACCCCCTCCTTGTCGACGACGGGAAAATCTTTGTTTTACACAGTCGAGAAGTCATTGTGCTAAGGCCCCACATGCCGAGGCGTTGAATAGAATGTAGATGCTAGTTTACGGAAGCAAGTATCGATAATACGTTTGTATCTCCATACTTATATTTCTTCTCTTATAAAAAACCGAATTGGTGATGATGGTACGTGTGCCATCTTGCAATATAGACCGTCCGATCTATATCTGACGGATGAAAATTAAACTAAAAGATACCCGCACCCCTCTCCACATTTGCAGACAAGGCCTTCCCTCGTTCATCCTCATCTCCAACAAACCTCATTGTTGAGCAATTAAGAAAGGAAGCCTCTGGAACAAACTGGCCTGGTGGCCGCTGCCGGCGTCATCAATCCCCATGCCTCCGCTCAGTCTGACCACCAACCACCACCACACCCCACTCCTCTTCACCTTATCTCATATTTCTCAAGATATCATTAGTTTTTACACATGGGATTACTCCCGCAAGGGTCAATCACAACAAGTGTTTTATAAAAAATGCATCTTGATGTTCCGTGCAATGCACGGATCTTGCTAGTACTCCTACACAAGACTAAGTTGGTGATTCTGGTGTGTCTGCCATCCGTCGTTTCTGACCATTAGATCTACATCTAACGATTGTGAGGTAAGTTGTTGCCTTTTCTCACCAACATCCCACTTGTCTACCAATTTGTAGAAAAACCCATAATTAGTATCTTAAAACCAACCACATCCCTCCCTGACCTCACCAAAACAGCCCAAGGAATATATTATAATTGAAACATAATATATCTCTAGTTACATATGTATATCAAAATTAGAGTGTTTTGTACCAAGTTTGTGAATAAGTATTATTCCAATTATGATTCGTTGCAACGGACATGAACATTGCTAGTATTTCCAACCATGCATTTTTGTCCTACTATTCCATAGTTTTGAGTTTTCCATCAAGATATTAGTCACTCATGGTTGATATTTACTTTCAATCATGTACACATATGCACTATGTAACTAGCCTTGCTTATTGGCTTCCAAAGCTTAACTTTCACTCCTACTTACAATATGTAGAGTATTTAACAAAAAACTACCACTTTCAACCAGCCCTAGGAAGAATCTATTGTACAAAAAATAGCAAAAACATACCCAAAATTTCTTAATCCACGCGAAAAACTACCTAGTACTCCTACCGATTAGGTTCGTTTAAACCCATTTATGACAGGGTTGGCCCACACGTCCGTGCTGATGAGGCAGCTTAAACCAACACATTTTGTTTGACCGTTGACATGAGGGACCCACATCTGACCTTCTATCCTGTTATTCCCCCTCAAATCATTATTTTTCCTGAACATTACTTCAAACAGTACTGATGCGTGTTCGTCGGTGGCGCCGGTGATGAGCGAGTTGGCCGCCGCTCCGCCGGACGGGCCAGACGCCGCGCTGGCCTTCGCACGGGTTGGCAGGCTGGCCCGAGCGTGACTCACGAGTGAGCAAGCCGCCGCGCTGGCCTTCGCTCGAGCCAGATGGCTGGCCTTAGCGCGACGCGCGCGAGCAAGCCGCCGCACTGCCGTGCCAATCTAGCTAGCAAACCTTGCAGACAAGCAGCTGGACGGAGCTATCTTGGCTAGCTAGCGGTCGCGAGCGCCGGACGGAGCTGGCATCCGGGCTGCCGCAACATGGGCTCCGCACCGCCGGCGGTTTTGACCATGCCTTCTGCCGGCGGTGGTAGCTGCGTCCCATGGCCAAGGATGACTAGGTGGACGGGCCGGAGGTAGGAGTTCACTCGAGGATTTTTGTTGGTAAGAGCATGTACAATGGTTGATAAGGTAGTCTTATCTTAAGTCTGCCACGTATGCAAGTGGTAGTAGTTTCTTGGCATTTTAGTGGTTTCTTGCATTATTAGAGCAAGTACAATAGAGCTGAGTCAGCGGGCTATAAGAAGTAAACTAGTATATTTCTGCTTAGTTGGAGGAAAGAGAAGAGGAGAGAGAAGGTAAGCGGGCTCTTCGTGAAGAGCCAGCTCTAGCACGTGCTCCTAGGCACTTTGTGAGAATGAGAAGTGGGCCACATAATAAAAAAGTAGTACACTCTTTTGATCTATTATTGTACATGTTGGCTATAAGATGGGCTGTAGATGACATGGCACTGGCTTATAGCCAGCAGCTGGCTATACTATTAACCATGCTCTTAGGGATTTCTTGTAAGGAACAATGTACGTACTACTAGCGACAAAAGGCGATTCTAGGTTGCGTTTTACTCCAACGAGTACTACTAGTGGTCGCGGGAGTGTATACCTCGTTTTGTGGGTTCGATCCCGGCCGAACGCACGGCGGCCTTTTTTTAAATAGTACTACTACACTTCGCTGCGAGCAAATATTTTACACGGGTAGTTTGAGTTTTGAAGTCAAACGGACGTGCGGCCCCACAATTTGGGTGCACAGGACAGCCTAGCCACGTGAACGGGTTTTCCTTCCCAGCATCCCGTGGCTCGCGTGCTCGCCCTAGCCGCACCTCGCTTGCAGCTTCCAGCTAGTAGCATATTTAAACTAGCGCCTCCCAATTAAGCCCGAGGAGCCGGAAAAAGCCTGGCGGGGCATTGGGAACTGTGCAATATGGCTATGTACGTAAAGTGCTCTACTACTACTCTGTAGCTTGTGGCGTTGCACGCATGGACCTCACTCCATTATCGGCTCTACTATAAAAGAAATTCCACTTGACGTGTTTTTTTTGAAACGGAGGCAAAAGCTTTGCTTCATCTCATTCATAAAGAAGGAACTAGTAACAAAGTTCGACGAGATCCATTACACCTCCACAAATGGAAGCGAAAAGCCTAGTCTCGTTGTATCAAATAACTCAAATGTTCTGCCCCCGCAGTAACCGTCGCTGATAAACAGGCTGCTAGTGTGTGCGTGAGAGGAGCGGCTGAGTAGGCCAGCTACGTGAGAGGAGCGGCTGAATAGAGCACCGAGAGTACCCACTAGGCCACTACGCAGGTGTACTTCCCCTGCATTGATAGCAGCGATGGTTCTAGAGAACAGTAGTACCCTCCACTTCCAACTGTAGCTCCTTGGCCCTGAGATTCAAGAGTTCAAAACTGGTGCACTATACTAGACTAGACTAGAAGTACAGTACATCGCACTACTAGTTGAGAAAAGTAGTACTAGTACTGCTACAGACGAGTACGTACTCCTCCGTCACATAATGTAAGACGTTTTTTGACACTAGTTGGCGTGTACAAAAAATGGCAAAAACATACCCAAAATTTCTTAATCAACGCCAAAAACTACTACCTAGTGCCAAAAATTTCTTACTAGTGCTATTATTTACAGTATAATGCAATCCCATAACGTTCCATAATGCTAGTACTAGTAGTAAATAATAGTCTCACCCCTTCACTGAGGAACGATCTACAGTTGGAAGGGACGAGGCCCTGCGGTTACTACGCTCTTATCTCCTCCTCGCCAGTTCCCCTCCCCCCGAAGAGAAGGCAGTTCGTCGCTGCTCCCATGGATTTGCCAGGCGGTTCTCCTCCTCGTCGGGGCTTGGAGACCTTGGACGACGATCCTTTGGGAGAAATCGCACGCCGCTCCGACGTCCTCACCACCGCAAGACTCGGTGCTTCCTGCACCAACTTTTTCAAGACGCTGCTTAAACAGGCTTGGGAAAAGGCCATGCTTGTTGGTCTTCCATGCGTCCTCGAGGAGAAGGTTCTTCGATGGGACAATCCTTCGAACAGTCCACCGCTCCCTGGCCATGGTTGCACGTTGACTCCGCTAGAGTTGCCGACGTTGAGAGGTAGTCGGATTTTGTCCGATGAGCAGGTCAGTAATGGAGTTTGATCATGTAGTACTTAGTTATTCCATTTCCATCCCGTAATTTCTCCGCTGCCCACCGTCTTATATATAGGTCTGGGTCGGTGCCAACGAAGATTGGCTTGCATACCTCCGGCTAGATACCACCATCATTTTGCACAACATCCACAGCAGTGCGGCCGTTCCGGTAGACCCCTTCTCCACCATTGGGATCGACCTTCCGGACTGGTTGGGCTTGAATACGTATGATGATGCCTACATGAGATTGAAGAAGATAGCAATTGCGGACCTGCCGACAAAGCGACGCGGCTACGACGATTACTATCTCATCGCGGTGTTCGACACAAGGATTGCCATCAATGCAAGAGGCATTAACGGCAGAGGCTGGCGCATGTTGGCGGCGGCAGATTTGTACCCCTACATGTTCGAAGACGCCGTGCGCCATCTATGCCGCATCTTCGCGGTGACAAGCCAGGGGACTTGTTTCATCTGGTTGCCATCCTACGGTACGGGAGATTACAAACGGAATGCACAAACCATCATTTGCATCCCTAACGGTACTCCATTATTTTGCAGGGACCAGTCATCCCCCGATCAAAATAAGATCGCCGATCCTGGATGTGCATTTGCATCCGCGATTCGGTCTAACCTGGAACCTTGTAGCTGACTTTGGCATATTGGGATCAACTATCTTAGCAGTCGTTACCCATGGTACCACTGATGTGCAACATGGTCACACAATCTACCACGATCGGACCGTCACCATCTACCCAGGTATTCCATTTTTTAACCCTCTCGCCTTCTCTTTCATTGTTGTACTAGTAGTATACTTTGTAGTACTTTTTACCTTGGAGGACGCGTATAGCTAGCTAGGCCCTTGAAGACTTGAACCCACTAGCTGCCACCATTTTTGTTTTTCCATGTCTTACTATCTCATCCATGTAGCCAAGAGTGGCTATATATAATAAGCCGGTTATTTTACTTCCTCTATACCGGAGTAGTACTATTTGCTGCACAGTATTACTGACCGCCATATTTGAGCACAACATTATTATGCATGGACCTTGACTATGTACGTCACCATGTGTCCAGATCTGGGATGCCGCGTGTACCAGATGAACGGCGCCGAGTTCGAACCCCGTGATGCTACGTGGGTGCCGAGGAACACTCTTGGAGAGTACTCGCTTTTCATCGGGGACAGCTACCCCATTGTGAAGCGGATGCCACCTTCCGTACACGACACAGAAGGCCTGCCGTTCATGAAGCATGGTTGTGTCTTCAGTGCGCACCACCGGATGAACGACATGCTGGGACACGCTATCCCTGATTTATGCCGCTTCAGCTTGGATGAGTCTCCATCGTGTGGAACCGGACTAGAATGCTGCGACAATGATTCCCGTTGCCCACCGCTATGGATCGTGCCATCCATGAAGAACACCTGGGACTGGAACCTGGAGGAGGACATGTAGCCCATCTATAACGTGTAAGTGGAGTACGGTAATTGTGAACGGTAGCGCTGTGAATATATGTAGACTAGTCGTGCACAAATTTATCACATGAATTGGAGATGAACTTGTGTGGCATACTGACATTTGTCCTTTAGAATTTATTACTAGTAAATGTGTTATGTGTACGTGCAACTTGTGTGGTTGTTGCACGGGCTCCAACATGCTCTTTGAGAAAAAAAAAGGTGGCACAGCTTTGGATATACGTGACGTGGCGGCATCATACAGTAGCATCGTTCGCTATAGTTGTAGTACACTCCTACTAGGACGACAACTCCTATAAAACCTTGCGCTTGGCTCTTTGCCTCTTCGGGAGGTTCAAAAGTTTGTACTCGTCTGAACCTTGCACTTGGCTCTTCGCCTCTTCGGAAGGTACAACAATGATGATACTACAGTACAATATGCTTCTGGCAATCTGACACCGATTGAACTGTTGCACATCCACCGCGAGGGCGAGGGCGAGGGAGAGGGCGCTGTAGTCAAAACCCTCTCCTCGTCCTGCGAACCACCGCGCGCGTGGGCGAGGGAGAGGCGTAGTAAGCAAGCTTCTCCTTGTTCGGCGAGTTGACGGGACACATCAAAGCAGTACTAGTACTAGTAGTAGTAGTCCATACTTCATCCTTTCCGATTAATATGGCTTAATTTGAAACGAGAAAAATACACTGGCAGTCAACGTATGTAACAATACACTCTTTACAGTCACTATATATAGTTTTGCGGCGATTATACGATCACTAGCTCATCGTAGAGCACCGTATTGCACCCTACTGACCGGCCACATAGTCGACGTGGCACTTTGTTGACTGGTTAAATTGTCACCTGGTTTCTGGGTCCCACCTGTCAGTTGGCAGAGCAAAGAAATCAGTTAAACAAAACTTTACGCAGGCGCGACACGAGTCCAACCCTTGCGCGCGAACCGCCCTGGCTGTGTATGGGAGTGCATGCACGTGTCCTCCCTCGGTCTTCCAACAAAGAGTGTATATCGGCTATAAAACAAAGAGTGTAGTACATGATGTACATCTACACTTCCAATGCATTTAGCCTTTAATCTAAATCGATATTGATTGACTAATGCACCAACTTGTGCTATAGGTATAGGCTACATGTCTATCCTTAATTATAGCATGCAGCGGCCTTCATTTAATCTTCTTATCTCAATGGTCGCATGCACACATAAGTCTGCTACTTTTGGGCGTTAATTATGCCCTGGTCAATGTGTAAATCTCTAAATGTACAGTCTTTCACGGACGTAGGGAGTAGGTTGAGCACTTGAGCGTGAGCGTGTGTGTTGCGTCGTGTGCTGTGTGCCGCATGGGTGCGTGAGTGTTGCGTGCGTCCATGTGTACGTGTGAGTGTTGCATGTTGCATGCATGGGGCTTACCCCCTCCCATTGACATGTTCATATTTCAAGCTTCCTCTGTTCCCTCCATATGGTGATACTCCCTCTGTTCCCAAATAGTACGGAGTAAAAGCCTCCCTCTGTTCCCAAATAAGGAGTATTTGTCTTTCTACAGATTTCAACAAGTGACTAGGTACGGAGCAAAATGAGTGAAGTGAGCGTACAGACATAGGGATACTGTAGAAAGGAAGTCCTCGCGATCCATTATTCCCCATCTCGGTTAGAGAGAACTATTCAACTAGTCTTCGCAGTGAAGTGACAATACACGCTGCAGCAGATGGGACACGTAATTAATAAGCCGAACCAGCATGTTGGTGTTACTAAATCAGCCTTACCCAGTACTGCCATCATGTTTGCCAGTAGAGCACGCTTCCGCAAATACGCCTACGCACCTCTGTCCTCCATTAACTGACATGGCCCTGTTGTGGTAGACCTACATGTCATCGGTGTAACTATTTACACTCCGAAGGACGGTATATCCTGGTAGTAGTACTAGTAGAATTGAGATTGAATGCACTTTCTTCCCCGTCTTCCACTCTTCTTCCTCCTCTCTTCCCCATCGTCGGCCGCACACCATTTA
The DNA here is from genome assembly GCF_018294505.1 of Triticum aestivum. NCBI lineage: Eukaryota > Viridiplantae > Streptophyta > Magnoliopsida > Poales > Poaceae > Triticum > Triticum aestivum. The sequence continues at coordinate 460,662,919 of NC_057808.1, read as the reverse complement.
CCCCCGCTCACTGCTCGCCCGCCCGCGCCATCTTCCTTGGTAGCTCGCGCGTACCATATCCCCTCGCTCACTGCTTGGCCACACGAGGAGAAGCTTCTTCGCTCGCCCGCCCGAATCCACTTCCCCGCTGGCTCGCAGGCACCGAAAACCCCAATGGCAGAACCGACTGACACGCAGAGCCGCAATTGGAATTCCCTCCCCGATGTTCTCTTGGAGCAGATCTGTAGTCGTATGGACCTACTCAGCACCGTCCGTCTGGCCGCATCCTCGGTGTGTTTGTACCATCTACTCGTCTGCAACCGGCCGGCTCTTTTCAAGACACCCTGCTTGCTGATGCCCTATCCTCGCAGGTGGCCCAGACACCGACTTGACGATCCTACGGAGGTTGCCGTGGTGCCCCTCGACATGCTACCACTACCCATCCACCTGTCCTTCATGTGCGGCCACTACTGGGCGGGCATGAAGGCCAACTGGATCGTCCTCATCCACCACACCGGTAGTCCGTGGCGTCTCGTGGATATCTACACCCAGCGAGAGATCACCCTTCCATCGTTGGATACCACCGCCATCGAGCCTCGCGGCCCGCCGGACACTCCTGCCTACTATGCACGAGACGCGTCAAGCTTTTGGCTCGACCTCTGTTTGCAGAAAGTTGTAATCTGTGAAGTGCCCACACCATCAGAAGACTACATGGATTACAAGCTCATTGCCTTGTTCAACATGGGATTAGTCTATCTGGAATCCGGTCGCCATACATGGTTATGGCTCATCATCAATCCTGTTGAGGCAACATTTCTGTCTGATGCTATAGTGCACGATGGCATCGTTTACGTGGTCGACGCACAGATTGGCTGCCTATACTGGTGGAATCTATCGTCGTGTAATTGTTCTATCTCGTCTCATCTTTACCTTATGAATACGACTGCCTATTCATTTGTTACAAATTTAGAATGCATAGCATGTCTATAACCACATCATTGCTATATGTTCCTCTCATTTCCTAGATTTTTATGACCACACATGTTATTGTTAGAATTGACATGAGAACAATTGGCATCTAATGATTGTTAGAATACATATTATGAGCATAACATCATGATTGCTATATGTTACTCTCGTTTACAAGATTTTTATAACAACGCATGTTATTGCTTAGAGTTGATATGAGAACAGTAGTAGTAAGTGCTATGGTAGAATATGAGTAGGCGCTGTCATAGCTGTTTTCCTCTCATTGTTACATGATGTTTGAACCATGACAAATTGCTAGAATATGAAAGCCATTGGCTTATTTTTTTAACTTGGGGTATGATTATGACCACGGCATTGCAATTCTCTATCTATGATATGTGTCACTGTTATAATAATCTTAATTCCACACATACTCTGAACATGATTGTTTATTTTTGTCCTTTTGGTCTCCAATTTGAATTGTTGCAGCAGATGCAAATGCGTTGGCCTTCATGATTCCAGGACCTGGAATCATACCAGCCGATGGGTGGTGGTTTATCGCTCGTTCAGCTGACGGCGGTCATTTGATGCTCATTCGCATGTACCAAATTGACCAAACCATTACATCAAACCACATGCAGTACAATGTGTGGGGCGTTCGTGACATTGATGACTATGGCTGCTTCGTGTTCGGGAAAGATCCCAGCTCCGTTGGGCCAGGCGTATTCAACTAGAGGCGGGTTTACAGCCTCGGCAACCACTCCTTGTTCCTCGGGCTCAATTATCCGATCATCCAACCAATCATCGATCATATCACCGGCGATGATTACTGTGCTATGCAACTTGCATTCGCGAGGGGGGGCTGTGTTTACACATCATACCATTGGTTTCATGAATCACCATATCCAGAGATTCGTCGACACAGCTTGTTGCCAGATAATCTTCAGTGTGTGAAAGGCATCAAGCTTCCATGTGATTGATGGCTTTTGCAAACCCGACATGCGGCGATGTGGTTCATGCCAACAGCAAATATGCACAACTTGATTCGTGCTGATATCTAGACTGAGCCATGTATTCTGCTACTGTAGCACGACCCTCTTTTGTTGGATATTATGTATTGTTGTTAGTTTGAAGCACTCCTCTGGTTTGAAGGATAGATACCTTCCTGGGATCAAGTGCATCCTAACTCACCTACGTAGGATGTACTAATAATGATGATGGAGATGCTGTGCAGAAGCCATATATATATATATATATATATATATATATATATATATATATATATATATATATATATATATATATATATCAGTTATGCTTCAAGTGCGTACTTGTTAGTTAAACCTATGTATAAATTGTGACACTAAATATGACTAGTAAGTAGTACAGTAGCAGAACTAGTATACGTCGGTCAAATTATTCATCATGTCCACACATTGAATTGACGTGACAACACGCTGCACGTGAGGTCACACAAGAATCCCGGCGGCGTGTTCTGGTATTCTGGACTTCAGATTTGGAGTACCACTTATCTGTCGAAATCTTTCATCATTCACTTAAAACAGTCGATTGATCATACATTGAGTACCACATAACTGGAATTACCGATGCAAGTCGAAGAAGGATTGGCCGGTGCTGCCGGCTGGCGTCAAGTTCGATCCCACGGATCAGGAGCTGATCGAGCACCTTGAGGCAAAAGTGAGTGCTGACAACGCGAGATTTCAGTCTCTCATCGATTTGTTCATACCAACCATCGACAGCGAGCACGGCATATGCTACACCCAACCTGAGAAACTTCCAGGTAAGACACCGATCGGCCGTCTATGTGCACAAACATATCCCTTTGTTTATAGCTCTATTTTTCTTTTTAGACGCAGACCTGGTGAAGAAATTACAATTTGACAGTTAATAAAAAGTGAAACAAGTGACTGCAACATGCCAAAGATGTTATGAAAATGCCAACTAGGTACACTAAAACCTGTATTCCACAATACTGCAGGTATCACACTGAGTGGCCTAAGGAAGCATTTCTTCCAGCGCAATTCCAGGGCGTTCAAAAGGGGCACGTGGACGCGTCGCAAGATACACTCGGAGTGCGGCATGCACGCGATGTGGCACAAGACCGGCAATACCTTGCCGGTGATGGTCAACGGCCGGCAGACGGGCAGCAAAAAAGGTTCTGGTGCTGCACACCAACAAGAACTTCGACCAGCAGAGGACCAACTAGGTGATGCACCAGTACCACCTCGGGGACCTGGAGCAAGAGAAGGAGCGGGAGCTGGTCCTCTGCAAGATTTTCTACCAGACGAACACTAGGGCCAGGAGTAAAAAGATTATAAGTTAGTTTGGTATTGGTAGTTGTACTACCTTGTCGTCCGCAAGTTGGTATTGTTGTTAACGATCTTTTGGTATCAACTTGCATTTGCTTCCAACCATCATGTCGAGGGTCGACGTGGATATAAAGCTGAATCATTTGTTTCGAAACGAATTTTCAGGCACCTGATTTTTATTTGATGGGTAGCATAAGCACCCGCCGTTCGAATTCCCAGTTCTCCAATTTTTTCGAAACAAGTGCATGCACTTATTATCACGATAAAAAAAATATCCGTGCTGCATCCCAGTTATCAGTCTGTACTAGCAGAATTCTCTCGTTTATTGAGCACGTATATTGTTTTTTTAGGTCGAGCAAGTTTCAACTGGGCTGTAGACTGCCCAGGGTTGGTTTTGTTTTTAACAGGCCCAGCCCATGACGACAACGGGACACAAAGATCCAGCAGGTATCTACTGGCCTCTGGCCCGCCAGCGTTAGTTATATTTTGTCTTACAACATCCGCATGCATTTTTTTTACTGAATCAAACACAGAGCCCAGTTCTATTTTCCTCTTGAAACGCATGTCCTACATCCGTTTTCTAATCTCTACCTATAGTTTTACTAGTTCATATACACGTATCATTATATTGAAAACACATAAAATTCCCTTTTCATATTTACATCCTTATTTTTGTTGTTTTTCCCACCCAGCGCTGATTTTTTTACCACTGGTTTTCCCTTAAACCAACTCAATTGTCCCACATCTTATTTGCTTACAAAAACAAAACGATTTTTTTTCCAAATCAATAAGTTCTTAAAAAATGTTTATCATTTTAGGATTACAACAGTTCGGACTCCACCGAAATATGCAAAATAAGGTTGAACTTTTTGACCGTGGTCCTGGGCAGAAAATGGGCTGTAATAAATTACTTAAGAATTAGCAAATGGGCTGCAAATTATAAAAAATAGCAAATAGGCTTTATGTTGTCTGCCACAGATTTGGAGGCTCACTTGTGGGCCTACTAAGTTCATGCGTACACAATGTTTCTCAAAAAAGAAACTTAGTCAACAATCGACTCTACCAACGTCAGACCGTTAGATGTCAATCTAACGGCAATCGTGCTTCTTCAATCTCTGATCTTCCTGCCCCAGCCGCCCAAACCAGCGCCGTCGGAACCGCCTGCTCCCGCCTCCCGTGGCCGGCAGTGCTGCCGGGCAGGCCTCACGGCCCCATCATACTCGCATCCCTGGCCTGTCTATCCCTCTACTCACCCATACCTCCTGTTATTTTCCGGCGACGGCAGCCGAACCAGTCAACCCTCGTACTCTCCACCGCATGGGCAGCCACTGCCGTGTCTTCCCTGGCTCCGTGTCGTTCCCTTCGTAGGCCTCGCCGTCGTCCACCGCCCTGGTGCTCTCGGCGCGGCGTGGTCAACGATGTCCATCCAACGGCCGTAGTGCTTCTTCAACCTCTGGTCTTCTTGCCCCAGTCGCCCAAAGCAGCGCCGGTCGTGCTGCATGCTCCTGCCTCCCGTGGCCGGCTGTGCTGCCGCGGAGGCCTCACCGTCCCCATACTACTCCCACCGCTGGCTAGGCCATCCCTCCACTCACCCACTCCCCCTGTTATTCTGCGGCGACGGCAGCCTCACACCGCAGTCGAACCAGTGAACCCTCGTACTCCTCTCCGCGTGGGCATCCACTGCCGCGTCTTCCCCGGCTCCGCGTCGTCCCCTTCCTAGGCCTCGCCGTCGTCCACCGCCGTGGTGCTCTCGGCGCGGCGTGGTCAATGTGGTTAACGACCGACTTCCATCGAAAGAGTACTGTACGTGGAGAGGCTGACAGCTGGGTCCACGGCAGCCGCAAGGAAGTGCCTCCTTATTACGCGCAAAATAATTATTCCTCCACCTGACAGCAGGGACCCACCGGACGGGCCACCAGTATTTTGCGGAAAAATGTTTCCCCCCTGACTACTGGGACCCACCGGACGGGCCACCGTATTTCGCAAAAAAAATGTTTGCCCCTGACTGCTGGGACCCACCGGACGGACCACCGTATTTCGCGAAAAAAATGTTCCCCACGCTGTCAGCTCGGACCCACCGGAAGTGCCTCCTTATTACGCACAGAAAAATGAATACCCCCCCTGCTAGCTGGGACCCACCATGGTGGGAGGCTGACTTGTGGGCCTACTAAGTTGACGGGGACGGAGGGCTTTGTCAACTTAGTCAATATGAACGATTCTAGCTCCAGTGACCGTACGATGTCCATCCAACGGCCGTCATGCTTCTTCAATCTCTGCTCTTCCTGCTCCAGCCGCTCAAACAAGCGCCGGCAGGACAGCCTACTCCCTCCTCCCCGCGGCCGGCTCTGCTGCCGCGCAGGCCTCACCGCCCCACCGTACTTCCATCGCTGGCCTAGCCATCCCTCTACTCACCCACACCTGCTGTTATTCTCCGGCGACGGCAGACGAACCAGTAAACCCTCGTACAGTCATACTCCCCTCCGCGTGGGAAACAACTGCCGAGTCTTCCCTGCCTCTGTGCCATTCCCTTCCTAGGCCTCGCCATCGTCCACCGCCCTGGTGCTCTCGGCGCGGCCTGGTCAACGTGGTCAACGACCGACATGCATCTGAAGTGGACTGTACGTGGAGAGGCCGACAGCTGGGTCCACGGCCGCACGCAAGGAAATGCCTCCTTATTACGCGCAAAATAATGATTCTGTTGGAAATATGCCCTAGTGGCAACAATAAAATGGTTATTATTATATTTCCTTGTTCATGATAATTGTCTATTATTCATGCTATAATTGTGTTATCCGAAAATCGTAATACATGTGTGAATACATAGACCACAACATGTCCCTAGTGAGCCTCTAGTTGACTAGCTCATTGATCAACAGATAGTCATAGTTTCCTGACTATGGACATTGGATGTCATTGATAATGCGATCACATCATTAGGAGAATGATGTGATGGACAAGAACCAATCCTAAGCATAGCACAAAGATCGTGTAGTTCGTTTGCTAGAGCTTTTCCAATGTCAAGTATCATTTCCTTAGACCATGAGATCGTGCAACTCCCGGATACCGTAGGAATACTTTGGGTGTACCAAACGTCACAACGTAACTGGGTGACTATAAAGGTGCACTACGGGTATCTCCGAAAGTGTCTGTTGAGTTGGCACGGATCGAGACTGGGATTTGTCACTCCGTATGACGGAGAGGTATCTCTGGGCCCACTCGGTAATGCATCATCATAATGAGCTCAATGTGACTAAGGAGTTAGTCACGGGATCATGCATTACGGTACGAGTAAAGTGACTTGCCGGTAACGAGATTGAACAAGGTATTGGGATACCGACGATCGAATCTCGGGCAAGTAACGTACCGATTGACAAAGGGAATTGTATACGGGATTGATTGAATCCTCGACATCGTGGTTCATCCGATGAGATCATCGTGGAACATGTGGGAGCCAACATGGGTATCCAGATCCCGCTGTTGGTTATTGACCGGAGAGGCGTCTCGGTCATGTCTGCATGTCTCCCGAACCCGTAGGGTCTACACACTTAAGGTTCGGTGACGCTAGGGTTGTAGAGATATTAGTATGCGGAAACCCGAAAGTTGTTCGGAGTCCCGAATGAGATCCCGGACATCACGAGGAGTTCCGGAATGGTCCGGAGGTGAAGAATTATATATAGAAGTCCAGTTCCGGCCACCGGGAAAGTTTTGGGGGTTATCGGTATTGAACCGGGACCACCGGAAGGGTCCCGGGGGTCCACCGGGTGGGGCCACCTATCCCGGAGGGCCCCATGGGCTGAAGTGGGAGGAGAACCAGCCCCTGGTGGGCTGGTGCGCCCCCCATGGGCCTCCCCCTGCGCCTAGGGTTGGAAACCCTGGGGGTGGGGGGCGCCCCACCTGACTTGGGGGGAA
>NC_057808.1:460646488-460655284 GCF_018294505.1 Triticum aestivum | reverse complement strand
CCCCTTGCTGGATCAAGAAGGAGGAGACGTCGCTGCTCCGTACGTGTGTTGAACACGGAGGTGCCGTCCGTTCGGCGCTCGGTCATCGGTGATTTGGATCACGACGAGTACGACTCCATCAACCCCGTTCACTTGAACGCTTCCGCTCGCGATCTACAAGGGTATGTAGATGCACTCCTTTCCCCTCGTTGCTAGTAAACTCCATAGATGGATCTTGGTGATGCGTAGAAAATTTTAAAATTCTGCTACGATCCCCAACAGTGGCATCATGAGCCAGGCCTATGCGTAGTTACTATGCACGAGTAGAACACAAAGCAGTTGTGGGCGTAGATGTTGTCAATTTTTCGTGCCACTACTAGTCTTATCTTGTTTCGGCGGTATTGTGGGATGAAGCGGCCCGGACCGACCTTACACGTACGCTTACGTGAGACAGGTTCCACCGACTGACATGCACTAGTTGCATAAGGTGGCTAGCGGGTGTCTGTCTCTCCCACTTTAGTCGGAACGGATTCGATGAAAAGGGTCCTTATGAAGGGTAGATAGAAATTGGCATATCACGTTGTGGTTTTACGTAGGTAAGAAACGTTCTTGCTAGAAACCTATAGAAGCCACGTAAAAACTTGCAACAACAATTAGAGGACGTCTAACTTGTTTTTGCAGCATGTGCCTTGTGATGTGATATGGACAGAAGATGTGATGAATGATATATGTGATGTATGAGATTGATCACGTTCTTGTAATAGGAATCACGACTTGCATGTCGATGAGTATGACAACCGGCAGGAGCCATAGGAGTTGTCTTTATTTTTTGTATGACCTGCGTGTCATTGAATAACGCCATGTAAATTACTTTACTTTATTGCTAAATGCGTTAGCCATAGAAGTAGAAGTAATCGTTGGCGTGACAACTTCATAAAGACACGATGATGGAGATCATGATGATGGAGATCATGGTGTCATGCCGGTGACGAAGATGATCATGGCGCCCCGAAGATGGAGATCAAAGGAGCAAAATGATATTGGCCATATCATGTCACTATTTGACTACATGTGATGTTTATCATGTTTTGCATCTTATTTGCTTAGAACGACGGTAGTAAGTAAGATGATCCCTTATAATAATTTCAAGAAAGTCTTCCCCCTAACTGCGCACCGTTGCGAAGGTTCGTTGTTTCGAAGCACCACGTGATGATCGGGTGTGATAGATTCTAACGTTCGCATACAACGGGTGTTGACGAGCCTAGCATGTACAGACATGGCCTCAGAACACACGCAATACACTTAGGTTGACTTGACGAACCTAGCATGTACAGACATGGCCTCGGAACACGGAAGACCGAAAGGTCGAGCATGAGTCGTATATAAGATACGATCAACATGGAGATGTTCACCGATCTTGACTAGTCCGTCTCACGTGATGATCGGACACGGCCTAGTTAACTCGGATCATGTTTCACTTAGATGACTAGAGGGATGTCTATCTGAGTGGGAGTTCATTGAATAATTTGATTAGACGAACTTAATTATCATGAACTTAGTCTAAAATCTTTACAATATGTCTTGTAGATCAAATGGCCCATGTTGTCCTCAACTTCAACGCGTTCCTAGAGAAAACCAAGCTGAAAGATGATGGCAGCAACTATACGGACTGGGTCCGGAACCTGAGGATCATCCTCATAGCTGCCAAGAAAGATTATGTCCTAGAAGCACCGCTAGGTGAAGCACCCATCCCAGAGAACCAAGACGTTATGAACGCTTGACAATCACGTGCTGATGATTACTCCCTCGTTTAGTGCGGCATGCTTTACAGCTTAGAACCAGGGCTCCAAAAGCGTTTTGAGAAACATGGAGCATATGAGATGTTCGAAGAGCTGAAAATGGTTTTCCAAGCTCATGCCCGGGTCGAGATATATGAAGTCTCCGACAAGTTCTTCAGTTGTAAAATGGAGGAAAATAGTTCTGTCAGTGAGCACGTACTCAGAATGTCTGGGTTACACAACCGCTTGTCTCAGCTGGGAGTTAATCTCCCGGATGACGCGGTCATTGACAGAATCCTTCAGTCGCTTCCACCAAGCTACAAGAGCTTTGTGATGAACTTCAATATGCAGGGGATGGAAAAGACCATTCATGAGGTATATTCAATGCTGAAATCAGCGGAGGTGGAGATCAAAAAGGAACATCAAGTGTTGATGGTGAATAAAACCACTAAGTTCAAGAAAGGCAAGGGTAAGAAGAACTTCAAGAAGGACGACAAGGGAGTTGCCGCGCCCGGTAAGCCAGTTGCCGGGAAGAAGTCAAAGAATGGACCCAAGCCTGAGACTGAGTGCTTTTATTGCAAGGGAAGTGGTCACTGGAAGCGGAACTGCCTCAAATAGTTAGCGGACAAGAAGGCCGGCAACACCAAAGGTATATGTGATATACATGTAATTGATGTGTACCTTACCAGTACTCGTAGTAGCTCCTGGGTATTTGATACCGGTGCGGTTGCTCATATTTGTAACTCAAAACAGGAGCTGCGGAATAAGCGGAGACTGGCGAAGGACGAGGTGACGATGCGCGTCGGGAATGGTTCCAAGGTCGATGTGATCGCCGTCGGCACGCTACCTCTGCATTTACCTACGGGATTAGTTTTAAACCTCAATAATTGTTATTTAGTGCCAGCTTTGAGCATGAACATTGTATCTGGATCTCGTTTAATTCAAGATGGCTACTCATTTAAATCCGAGAATAATGGTTGTTCTATTTATATGAGAGATATGTTTTATGGTCATGCAACCCGCTGGTCAATGGTTTATTCTTGATGAATCTCGAACGTGATGTTACACATATTCATAGTGTGAATACCAAAAGATGTAAAGTTGATAACGATAGTCCCACATACTTGTGGCACTGCCGCCTTGGTCACATTGGTGTCAAACGCATGAAGAAGCTCCATGCAGATGGACTTTTGGAGTCTCCTGATTACGAATCATTTGACACGTGCGAACCATGCCTCATGGGTAAGATGACCAAGACTCCGTTCTCCGGAACAATGGAGCGAGCAACCAACTTATTGGAAATCATACATACCGATGTGTGCGGTCCAATGAGTGTTAAGGCTCGCGGTGGCTATCGTTATGTTCTCACTCTCACTGATGACTTAAGTATATATGGGTATGTCTACCTAATGAAACACAAGTCTGAGACCTTTGAAAAGTTCAAGGAATTTCAGAGTGAGGTTGAGAATCAACGTGACAGGAAAATAAAGTTCCTACGATCAGATCGTGGAGGTGAATATTTAAGTCACGAATTTGGTACGCACTTAAGGAAATGTGGAATCGTTTCACAACTCACGCCGCCTGGAACACCTCAGCGAAATGGTGTGTCCGAACGTCGTAATCGCACTCTATTGGATATGGTGCGATCTATGATGTCTCTTACCGATCTACCACTCTCATTTTGGGGCTATGCTTTAGAGACTGCCGCATTCACTTTAAATAGGGCTCCGTCGAAATCCGTTGAGACGACATCGTATGAATTATGGTTTGGGAAGAAACCTAAGCTGTCGTTTCTAAAAGTTTGGGGATGTGATGCTTATGTCCAGAAACTTCAACCTGAAAAGCTCGAACCCAAGTCGGAAAAATGCGTCTTCATAGGATACCCTAAGGAAACCATTGGGTATACCTTCTACCTCAGATCCGAAGGCAAGATCTTTGTTGCCAAGAACGGGTCCTTTCTGGAGAAAGAGTTTCTCTCGAAAGAATTAAGTGGGAGGAAAGTGGAACTTAATGACGTTATAGTCACCCCTTCCGAACCAGAAAGTAGCGCAGCGCGGGAAGATGTTCCTGTGGTGCCTACACCGACTGGGGAGGAAGTTAATGATGATGACCATGAAGCTTCGGATCAAGTTACTGCTGAACTTCGTAGGTCCACAAGGACACGTTCTGCACCAGAGTGGTACGGCAACCCTGTCCTGGAAATCATGTTGTTAGACAATGGTGAACCTTCGAACTATGAAGAAGCGATGGCAGGCCCGGATTCCGACAAATGGCTAGAAGCCATGAAATCCGAGATAGGATCCATGTATGAAAACGAAGTATGGACTTTGACTGACTTGCCCGATGATCGGCGAGCCATAGAAAATAAATGGATCTTTAAGAAGAAGACAGACGCGGATGGTAACGTGACCATCTATAAGGCTCGACTTGTCGCTAAGGGTTATCGACAAGTTCAAGGGGTTGACTACGATGAGACTTTCTCACCCGTAGCGAAGCTGAAGTCCGTCCGAATCATGTTAGCAATTGCCGCATTCTATGATTATGAGATATGGCAAATGGACGTCAAAACGGCATTCCTTAATGGCTTTCTTAAGGAAGAATTGTATATGATGCAGCCGGAAGGTTTTGTCGATCCTAAGAATGCTAACAAGGTATGCAAGCTCCAGCGCTCCATCTATGGGCTGGTGCAAGCATCTCGGAGTTGGAACACTCGTTTTGATGAGATGATCAAAGCGTTTGGGTTTACACAGACTTATGGAGAAGCCTGTGTTTACAAGAAAGTGAGTGGGAGCTCTGTAGCATTTCTCTTATTATATGTGGATGACATACTATTGATGGGAAATGATATAGAATTCTTGGAAAGTATAAAGGCCTATTTGAATAAGTGTTTTTCGATGAAGGACCTTGGAGAAGCTGCTTATATATTAGGCATCAAGATCTATAGAGATAGATCAAGACGCCTCATTGGTCTTTCACAGAGTACGTACCTTGATAAGATATTGAAGAAGTTCAATATGGATCAGTCCAAGAAGGGGTTCTTGCCTGTATTGCAAGGTGTGCAATTGAGCACGGCTCAATGCCCGACCACGGCAGAAGATAGAGAAAAGATGAGTGTCATCCCCTATGCCTCGGCCATAGGGTCTATTATGTATGCCATGCTGTGTACCAGACCTGATGTAAACCTTGCCGTAAGTTTGGTAGGAAGGTACCAAAGTAATCCCAGCATGGAACACTGGACAGCGGTCAAGAATATCCTGAAGTACCTGAAGAGGACTAAGGATATGTTTCTCGTTTATGGAGGTGACGAAGAGCTCGTCGTAAAGGGTTACGTCGACGCTAGCTTCGACACAGATCTGGATGACTCGAAGTCACAAACCGGATACGTGTATATTTTGAATGGAGGGGCAGTAAGCTGGTGCAGTTGCAAGCAAAGCGTCGTGGCGGGATCTACATGTGAAGCGGAGTACATGGCAGACTCAGAGGCAGCGCAAGAAGCAATCTGGATGAAGGAGTTCATTACCGACCTAGGGGTGATTCCCAATGCGTCGGGCCCGATGACTCTCTTCTGTGACAACACTGGAGCTATTGCTCTTGCCAAGGAGCCCAGGTTTCACAGGAAGACCAGGCATATCAAGCGTCGCTTCAACTCCATTCGTGAAAGTGTTCAAAATGGAGACATAGATATTTGTAAAGTACATACGGACCTGAATGTAGCAGATCCGTTGACTAAACCTCTCCCTAGAGCAAAACATGATCAACACCAGAACTCTATGGGTGTTCGATTCATCACAATGTAACTAGATTATTGACTCTAGCGCAAGTGGGAGACTGTTGGAAATATGCCCTAGAGGCAATAATAAAATGGTTATTATTATATTTCCTTGTTCATGATAATTGTCTATTATTCATGCTATAATTGTGTTATCCGGAAATCGTAATACATGTGTGAATACATAGACCACAACATGTCCCTAGTGAGCCTCTAGTTGACTAGCTCGTTGATCAACAGATAGTCATGGTTTCCTGACTATGGACATTGGATGTCATTGATAACGGGATCACATCATTAGGAGAATGATGTGATGGACAAGACCCAATCCTAAGCATAGCACAAAGATCGTGTAGTTCGTTTGCTAGAGCTTTTCCAATGTCAAGTATCATTTCCTTAGACCATGAGATCGTTCAACTCCCGGATGCCGTAGGAATACTTTGGGTGTACCAAACGTCACAACGTAACTGGGTGACTATAAAGGTGCACTACAGGTATCTTCAAAAGTGTCTGTTGAGTTGGCACGGATCAAGACTGGGATTTGTCACTCCGTATGACGGAGAGGTATCTCTGGGCCCACTCGGTAATGCATCATCATAATGAGCTCAATGTGACTAAGGAGTTAGTCACGGGATCATGCATTATGGTACGAGTAAAGTGACTTGCCGGTAACGAGATTGAACAAGGTATTGGGATACCGACGATCGAATCTCGGGCAAGTAACGTACCGATTGACAAAGGGAATTGTATACGGGATTGATTGAATCCTCGACATCGTGGTTCATCCGATGAGATCATCGTGGAACATGTGGGAGCCAACATGGGTATCCAGATCCCGCTGTTGGTTATTGATCGGAGAGGCGTCTCGGTCATGTCTGCATGTCTCCCGAACCCGTAGGGTCTACACACTTAAGGTTCGGTGACGCTAGGGATGTAGAGATATTAGTATGCGGAAACCCGAAAGTTGTTCGGAGTCCCGGATGAGATCCCAGACGTCACGAGGAGTTCCGGAATGGTCCGGAGGTGAAGAATTATATATAGAAGTCCAGTTTCGGCCACCGGGAAAGTTTCGGGGGTTATCGGTATTGTACCGGGACCACCGGAAGGGTCCCGGGGGTCCACCGGGTGGGGCCACCTATCACGGAGGGCCCCATGGGCTGAAGTGGGAGGAGAACCAGCCCCTGGTGGGCTGGTGCGCCCCCCATGGGCCTCCCCCTACGCCTAGGGTTGGAAACCTTGGGGTGGGGGGCGCCCCACCTAACTTGGGGGGAAGTTCCCCCCCTTGGCCGCCGCCCCCCCATAGATGGGATCCCAGGGCCGGCGCCCCCCTAGGGGGCCTATATAAAGGGGGGAGGGAGGGCTGCTGTACCCTAGCCCCTGGCGCCTCCCTCTCCCTCCCGTGACACCTCTCCCTCCCGCTTGCGCTTGGCGAAGCCCTGCCGGGATCCCCGCTACTTCCACCACCACGCCGTCGTGCTGCTGGATCTCCATCAACCTCTCCTTCCCCCTTGCTGGATCAAGAAGGAGGAGACGTCGCTGCTCCGTACGTGTGTTGAACGCAGAGGTGCCATCCGTTCGGCGCTCGGTCATCGGTGATTTGGATCACGACGAGTACGACTCCATCAACCCCGTTCACTTGAACGCTTCCGCTCGCGATCTACAAGGGTATGTAGATGCACTCCTTTCCCCTCGTTGCTAGTAAACTCCATAGATGGATCTTGGTGATGCGTAGAAAATTTTAAAATTCTGCTACGATCCCCAACAGATTTCTCCACCTGACATCAGGGACCCACCGAAAGGGCCTCTGTATTTTGCGGAAAAAACGTTACCGCCGCTGACAGCTCGGACCCACCAGCTATATCTTCGCACGCAAGGAAGTGCCTCCTTATTACGCACAAAAAAAATGAATACTCCCCCTGTTAGCTGGGACCCAGTATAGTGGCAGGCTGACTTGTGGGTCTACTAAGTTGACGGGGACGGAGGGCTTTGTCAACTTAGTCAATATGCACGATTCTAGCTCTAGTGACCGTACGATGTCCATCCAACGGCCGTAGTGCTTCTTCAACCTCTGGTCTTCTTGCTCCAGCCGCCCAAACCAGCGTCGGTCGTGCCTCGTGCTCCTGCCTCCCGTGGCCGGCTGCGATGCGGCGGAGGCCTCACCGCCCCCTACTACTCCCACCGCTGGCCAGGCCATCCCTCTACTCACCCACACCCCCTGTTATTCTGCGGCGACGGCAGCCTCACACCGCAGCGAACCAGTGAACCCTCGTACTCCTCTACGCGTGGGCATCCACTGCCGCGTCTTCCCCGGCTCCGCGTCGTCCCCTTCCTAGGCCTCGCCATCGTCCACCGCCCTGGTGCTCTCGGCGCGGCGTGGTCAACATGGTCAAGGAACGGCTTCCATCGGACATGGACTGTACGTGGAGAGGCTGACAGCTGGGTCCACGGCCGCAGCAAGGAAGTGCCTCCTTATTACGTGCAAAATAATTATTCCTCCACCTGACAGCGGGGACCCACCGGACGGGCCACCGTATTTCGCGAAAAAAATGTTCCCCCTGACTGCTGGGACCCACCAGCTACACCTTCGCACGCAAGGAAGTGCGTCCGGGCAAAAAAAACAAAACGATTCGCCCCCCTGACTACTGGGACCCACCAGCTACATCTTCGCACGCAAGGAAGTGCCTGACAGTCGGGACCCACCTGGTCGAAGCGTACGTAGCGTTGTCATTCTGGTCGCGAACGTGTACATACATATATACTGGTGGATGTAGAGGCGCGCACGTGTCGTAGTAGAGGCGCGTACGTGTCGTAGTAGAGGCGCGCCCGTAGCATGTACACGTACGTACAGCGGCCAGGGTGCAAGAAAGAGAATACGGCCACGTATGTGTACATACGGGCGGGGTCTCGAACGCCTACTCGCGCATACGTACAGCCAGGGCTCGTGTACATGGCTGGGTCGGAACGGAGAAACAGCGTCGTCGTCGTGTTCATGGGGAGGCAACGGAATGCGTCGTGTTCATGGGGAGGCAACGGAATGCGTCGTGTTCATGGGGAGGCAACGGAATGCGTCGTGTTCATCGGGAGGCAACAGACGTGGGAGCCAACCGGCCGGCTCGGAACGGAATGCGTGGTCGTGTTCATCAGGAGGGCTTGGACGGAACAGGCGATGGAAACGAGGCCTGGTGTACCGCAGAACGGAGGAAACGGACCTCCTACGGTCGAAACGGGGGTCCTGTTGATCGGGAGGGGTGTGGCGTACCGCAAAACGGA
>NC_057808.1:460612496-460645955 GCF_018294505.1 Triticum aestivum | reverse complement strand
CCAATCGATCGGTTCAGTTAGCAGCAGTAGCGAAGGAATCGCTCGATCGGGTTCAGTTAACAGCCATCGATCGATCGCTCGGGTTCAGTAACGCGTAGCCTGCAGTGCAATCGCTTGGGTTCAGTTAGAGCCCAACGCCTCGCTCAGGTTCAGTTAGAGCCAACGCCTCGCACACACGCGCGTACGTGTACAAGAGAAACGCGCATCGCTCGGCCCCCGACCTCCCACCGTAACCGGGAACTCCCCGAAATTTTCCTCGCCCTCGCTTCTACCACGGTTTTTTCCGTCATGGACGGCCCAAAGAATGTCATGCAGCTGCGTCTCCGGCCCGCCCAGGACAAAAAGCCCATTTTCTGTCATGATTTTTTGTCATAGAAGTAGGATCCCACCACATCTATGATGATACCGGGTTTTGTCACAATTATCGTCATAGAAGTGTCATATGTATGACAGAAAAAAATTCGTTCGGCCCAAAATGTCACGGATGTGTCTTTTTTTGTAGTGCTTAGAGCGGCGTTTAGGGCGCCGGCGCCTGGATTGCGTCTCAGTGGGTTTATTCGCATCTGGCTCTTCTTTGTCGTCGCCAGATCCTTTAGGTGTATCAACCATGTACACGTCGTACAAAGAGGTGGTCGTCCAACGTCCAGTGAATGGCGGGTCTTGGCCTTGCTCCTTGTCGGCATCGGCATCCATACCGTCGATGTCTTCGGAGCGATAATCGAGCTCGTCGGTTGAGGGAGTCCTGGATTAGGGGGGTCCTCGGACTGTCGGACTATATACTTTGGCCGGACTGATGGACTATGAAGATACAAGATCGAAGACTTCGTCCCGTGTCCGGATGGGACACTCCTTTGCGTGGAAGGCAAGCTTGGAAAATCGGATATGTAGATCTCCTCCCTTGTAACCGACTCTGTGTAATCCTAGCCCCCTCCGGTGTCTATATAAACCGGAGGGTTTAGTCCGTAGGACAACAACAATCATAATCATAGGCTAGCTTCTAGGGTTTAGCCTCTACGATCTCGTAGTAGATCAACTCTTGTAATACTCATATCATCAAGATCAATCAAGCAGGAAGTAGGGTATTACCTCCATCGAGAGGGCCCGAACCTGGGTAAACATTCTGTCCCCCGCCTCCTATTACCATCTGCCTTAGACGCACAGTTCGGGACCCCCTACCCGAGATCCGCCGGTTTTGACACCGACATTGGTGCTTTCATTGAGAGTTCCACTATGGCATCACGATAAGGCTTGATGGCTCCTTCGATCATCGACAACGATGCGATCCAGGGTGAGGTTTTTCTCCCCGGACAAATCTTCGTATTCGGCGGCTTTGTACTGTGGGCCAACTCGCTTGGCCATCTAGAGCAGATCGAGAGCTACGCCCCAGGCCATCAGGTCAAGTTTGAAAACTTAAACTATACTGCCGACATCCGCGGAGACTTGATCTTTGACGGATTCGAGCCTATGTCAGGTGCGCCGCACAGTCACGACCAGCATGACTTAGCTCTGTCGTCGGACGGTGTTCGGGAGACCACACTTGTGGCTACTCCGGCCTTAAATCCGAAGCAGATTGCGCCGTCCGAGGACGGGTGGATGGACCCCGCCACGGAGGCCGCACACTCAGTGGCGATAGATCCGAATACTGACTTCACCTCCTACGAGACCTGTGTTGCCGGATCCTTGGATTCATCCCCGGCCACGGGCTCCGAACCGCCTGCGTCCGTGCCTATCGAATCTGATTGGGCACCGATCATGGGGTTTACCTCCGCGGATATTTGCCAGCACTCGCTCTTGGGCGACGTGCTAGATTCATTAAGGTCTCTCTCCTTGTCAGGAGACCCTTGGCCGGACTATGTTCGGTTCGAGTGGGGGGCGGACGACGAAGAAATTTGGTCCCCACCCACCACCCACTTAATAGCCACTGTCGACGATTTAACCGACATGCTTGATTTTGACTCCGAAGACATCGACGGTATGGACGACGATGCAGGAGAGGAACTAGAACCACCGCCTACAGGGCGCTGGACAGCCACTTCATCACACGATATATACATGGTGGATACACCAAAAGAAAACAATGACAAGGAACAGAAGGATGCAGCGAAGGATAGTTCCCTTGAGAAGCAAACCAAGCGACGGCGTAGGCGCCGCTCCAAACCCCGCCTCGGCAAAAACAGCAATAACAGCGCAAGAAAGAATAATACCCCGGTCGACTCCAAAGGAAACGACGACCACATGGACCCAGCGACAGAGCAGGATGAGCCAGCGGACGGCGAGCATAGTACGGAGCCGCTGTCCGACCACGGTGATGCCGAGGGTAAAGATAATCAGCCTGTCTCTAGAGAGGAGAACAGTCCAGACGACGATGCACACATCATCCCGGAAAGGCACTTGGAGCAAGCGAACCTCCATAAAAGGCTTATTGCCACCTCGAGGAGTCTAAAGAAGTAGAAGCAAAGGCTCAAGGCCGCACAAAACACACTCAATAGTAGATGGAACAAACTGCTCGACACTGAAGAAAAGTACGGTGGCAGTCGCCACACAAAGAGCTATCCAAAGCGCAAGCTGCTGCCTGAATTCGATGACGAGGCTTTAGAGCCTATACAGCCGAAAAATAAAACGGCCGATCAGCCGGATCGACCACCCCGTGGCCGCGATAGGGCGGCTAACGATGTCGGTATGACCAGGTCCATCTATGGATCTAGGAAGCGCGCTCCGGCACAAAATCAAAACCGAACACTACAACCGTCAGAACGCCATGACACATCCAAATACAGGGGTGCCGTGCACCCCCCCTATGCTTCACCGATGAGGTGCTGGATCACGAATTTCCAGAGGGATTCAAACCCGTGAACATAGAGGCATACAACGGAACGACAGACCCTGGGGTCTGGATTGAGGACTTTATCCTTCATATCCATATGGCTCGTGGAGATGATCTCCACGCCATCAAATACTTGCCCCTCAAGTTGAAAGGACAAGCTCAGCAATGGCTGAAGAGCCTCCCCGAAAACTCAATTGGAAGTTGGGAAGAGCTTGAGGATGCTTTTAGGGCTAATTTTCAAGGGACCTATGTCCGACCTCCGGATGCAGACGATTTAAGTCATATAATTCAACAGCCCGGAGAGTCATCCCGAAAGCTTTGGAACAGATTCCTCACTAAGAAGAACCAAATTGTCGGCTGCCCGGACGCCGAAGCCTTAGCGGCTTTCAAACACAGTGTCCGGGACGAATGGCTCGCCAGACACCTCGGCCAGGAAAAGCCGAGGACAATGGCAGCCTTAACAAGCCTTATGAACCGCTTTTGCGCGGGCGAAGATAGTTGGCTGGCCCGTAGCGGCACCAGCGACCCAGACACATCCGAACTCAGGGATGGTAATGGGAAACTGCGACGCCATAAAGGAAGCGTCGAAGCAATGAAGACAACCCAGACAACACGGCGGTAAACGCCGGATTCAAGAGCTCTCAACCCGGTCAACGGAAAAAGCCATTTAAAGGCAGCAAAGATGGACCGTCCAGCCTAAACAAGATTCTAGACAGATTATGTCAGATTCATGGCACCTCTGACAAACCTGCAAATCACACCAACAGAGAATGATGGGTCTTCAAGCAGGCCGACAAGCTAAACGCCGAACACAAGGGGAGGGAGACACCAAGTGAAGACGAGGATGAGCCTCACCAGCAAAACACTAGGGGACAGAAAAAAATTCCCACCAGAGGTCAAAATAGTGAACATGATTCATGTAACGAAGAGGAGGAGCAAATGCGCACTCCGAGACGTATGCGCCGTGGAGCCCGTCACCCCCAAGTTCAACCCTTGGTCGGCCTGCCCGATCACTTTCGATCGCAGGGATCACCCGACTAGTATCCGGCATGGGGGATTGGCTGCCTTGGTGCTAGACCCAATAATCAACGGATACCATCTCACCCGAGTCCTTATGGATGGCGGCAGTAGTCTCAATCTGATATATCAGGACACAGTCCGCAAAATGGGGATAGACCCGACAAGAATTAACCAAAGCAATACTACCTTTAAAGGAGTAATACCAGGCCCAAAGGCCCGCTGCACTGGCTCTCTAGTACTAGAGGTTGTATTTGGTTCCCCCGACAACTTTCGAACTGAAAGGTTAACCTTGGACGTCGCTCCATTCCGAAGCGGCTATCAAGCACTACTCGGAAGAACGGCCTTCGCTCGTTTTAACGCAGTACCGCATTACGCTTATCTTAAGCTTAAGATGCCCGGTCCACGTGGCATCATCATAGTTAGCGGAAACACGGAGCGTTCCTCACGTGCGGAAGAATGTGTGGCGGCTTTAGCAGCCGAACACTGACCGGCCTCTCCAACCAGAATAAATGATCGGTCGTCAAGACCGCGGACACGGCTAGACGAGTCCGGTGCACCACTGGCTGTAATAGCTCAGATAAACCTGAGATTGGGTCGACGGATATACCCCCATAGGTGGTGCTAGGGGCTTTCCGCATGTAAAAAGAACTACAGTTCGGATTGACCTTATTTAGATTGAATTTTAATGGTTTATTAAGAATAACCAATTTTTCGCACGAAGACTTTCACCTGAGTTTTTTTCTTTTGCAGATGATAATCGTGCTACACCCTTCCAGGATACGGCACAACGGAGACACAGGCGCAGACATGCAGCAGGGCCCCGCTCAAAGGTTTCTTTTTAGATTAAGACCCTGTGTAAACCTTTCTTACTGTCTCTTGTTGCTTCACACCCTCTGGATACTCAACACAATCGAGAGGGATGATGGCGTTATTGGCATTTCGCCACGTCAGACTAATGCACGTACCTGGAAATTCAGGGTTCATTATCAAGGGCGTTACTCAGCCCGGTATATGTTGTAAAGACCGAATACCGTAGAGAGTGTTCGGCGTCGCGAGTTTGGCCTTATATGCATCAGCTCCGAATCATGTCTTTGGTCAATAGTTGGGTTTGCCCGGCTCCTGTGTTTTGCTACCTTACATTCCGCTCTATCGGCTAGGGTGGCACCGGGAGAACTACTGCGATTATGCCCTGGTTCATCTGGACGAGCACCTCAGTAGAGAAAGCCGAAAACTGACTGACATGATAAAGCGCGAGACTGGTCAACCACTCGATGACTCAGCGGAATCTTCGCGATTCCTCCGCATTAACGAAGGACCGGTTTTCCGGTCATGTATGTACGCGCACCGTATTCGGATAGGCGCGGAAGTACCAGGGGCTATATAGTAGCCCCACCGTCAAACTCCTATGGCTAAGTGAAAGTGTTAAAGCACTATAGTCCGATTGCCTTGTTCGCCGCGCTATCACCTCCTTAATGGACCAAGACGTTGGATCAAGTGTGAATACGCGCTTTTCCGAACACCCCCGCATTATATGTGTGGGGGCTGAAGCCGACGACTGCAAACTTTCAGGTTATATACATACATAAACGGCCACACAGGAGGCATCATAATACTTTCAGGCAAAAGTATAAACACAGCCTTTATAATCAAAATAGCATTGTTTTTACAATTGGGATACATGTCACTAGAACATGATACTCTTCGAGCACTGAGCCTCTATTAAACGAGCGCCTTCTAGGACTTCTTCAAAATAGTGCTCGGCCGATACCTGGCCTACGGCCGAACCCCGGGTTGCAATAGTGGTGGCCTCCATCTCTGCCCAGTATGTCTTAACACGGGCAAGAGCCATCCGCGCACCCTCTATGCACGCCGACCTCTTTGCAGCGTCGATATGCGGCACAGCACCAAGGAATCGTTGCACTAAACCAAAATAACTATTCGGCCTTGGTCCTTCCGGCCAAAGATGATCCACGACATGCCTCATGGCAAGCCCGGACAACCTATGGAGCTCAGCCCACTCGGCCATTTGCTCATTTAACAGCAGCGGACGCGTTGGAGCACTGAACTGCGACCAGAACAACTTTTCCACTTCATGATCTTTTTGATCTTTGAAAAACTCAGTCGCATCAGCAGCACTCGTTGCCAAGTCCAAGTACGTGTCTGCAGCACTCCATAATTGATCCAGAGGGGCATACTTCGGATCTCCGAACTTCGTCCGCAACAAAAAGGGCTTCCCAGCTGTGATATCTCCGGCCTGACGAAACTCCTCCTTCGCCGCTCTGATTTTAGAGCGGGTCTCCTTGGCTGCTACCATGGCTTTCTTCAGGTCCGCCGCTTTCGCTTGGCTTTCCTTTTCAAGAAGCTCATACCGGTCGGCGGCATCCTTCAGCTCAACAACCATCTTGGCTATTTTATCTTCGCTCTGGCGATGAGCAGCTTGTTCGGCTCTTAACTCTTAGGCCGCCTTTAGGGAGGCCGCATCGCTTCTCCTGGCTTGTTCCTTGGCTCGGGCAAGCTCCGCCCGAAGGGTCTCCATGGCGGCAGCTCCATCTACAGATTACAAATACTAGCATCATGCTCCTCTTAAAAATCTGTTGACCGCCGGAGAATACATACCCTGTGCCTCGTCAAGCCGCTTGTTTACAAGCACGATGTCGGCATCTGCCACATCAAGTTGCCGCTTCAGTTCGGCAAACTCACCAGTCCGACCAGCCACCGAACCCTCAGCCGCCTGCACATGAAAGCAGCATGATCATTACCTGGGACTATGATCCTCTGTTTGCCGCCTTTGGACAGCAACCAGAGTCTCAGGGGCTACTATCTGCATAGGGCACACCTAGCATGTGCGGTACCGTCAAAAATATATATATTACTTTGCGTACCTCAAAGCCTTTTAGTAGGCTCATAAAAGCTTCATGCAACCCACTTTTGGCGGATGAAATCCTCTCAATCACCGTACCCATTAAAGTACGATGCGCCTCTGAGATAGCCGCTTGCTCCAGAAGACTCATCAGTGCGTCCGGTCGTGCACCGGACAGTCCCGGACTGGAGCCGAATACTCTGGACTTCGGGTGGCCGAAGGGTTACCTTCCGGCCTTGGCGGATCAGGAGAAATCCTCTGCGACGACACCTCAGGGTCATCCGCCTCATGAGGCGGGGAAACAGGGGGAGGCGTTTCGCTCTCCATCATCTCTGGAAGAAGATCCCCCGAAGACGAACTCTGTCGAGAAGGGCTACGATCCGAACTGCAAGACATACGTCTCGGTTATTGTCCTCGGAGATGAAGCAGGATATATTTACCAAAAGTACTCTTGTTCACTTACAGCTCGGTGGAGGGTTGATCCCCTTGTGGGCACTGTGCGGTAAGGATGCCCTCTGGGGCAGGGCCCCCTCGCGAAGGTTTCTTCCCTCGTTTGGAAACCCTTGTTTCCAAGTCTTCGGAGGCGGTCCTTTTCCTTCCTTGGGGAGAGGGAATTTCATATTCTTCTCCCCGATTATCCTCCTTCGCGGAAACACTAATTCCCCCGGTTTGGATGAGTAATGCGTGAGGCCCGCTTTCGGCTTCTTTATTCCTCCCTTTATCTTCCCCTGATGGCGCTTGATAAGGTGTGAGCTCTAGCATCCTGGCTAGTACAGGATCCGGTGAGCCTTCGGGAAGGGGGCCGAACACCTGATCATCTTCGCCTTTTTTATCCAGTCCTGGTCAAAGAGCGATTTTTCAGAATGATGTTGTGAAAAATGAAAAGACAGCGTGTTCGGCCGCATAATTACTTACGTGGGTATCTGGACGATTGCAGTTTAGACCCGCATCCTCGATGGTGTCCGGACACTTTATTCGTGATCCGAAGAACAACCCATACATCCCTTCGAGCGTCACGCCAAAGAATTGCTAAATAGTTCGCGGTCCTTCCGGATTGAACTCCCACATACGGAGAGGTCGACGTTGACATGGCAGGACCCGACGAACTAACATGACTTGCATTACCTTGACAAGGCTGACATCTCTCTTGAGGAGATCTCGGATGCGACTCTGCAATGTCGGCACGTCATTAACTGGCCCCCAGTCCAGCCCCTTGTTGACCCATGACGCCAGTTGTGGCGGGGGGCCTGAACGAAAGGCGGAGGCAGCTACCCACTTAGTACTTCGGGGAGCTGTGATGTAAAACCACTCCCGCTGCCAT
This sequence comes from Triticum aestivum, assembly GCF_018294505.1. Lineage (NCBI taxonomy): Eukaryota > Viridiplantae > Streptophyta > Magnoliopsida > Poales > Poaceae > Triticum > Triticum aestivum. Next base: position 460,637,930 of record NC_057808.1, on the reverse strand, counting down.
AAGTCGGACATCTCCTGGAAGGAACCCTTTGGCCATGGAGCATCGACACCTTTGCTTATTATGGCACCTCCGCATTCTGCGTGTCGCTCATCGATCATCTTCGGCTTCACATTGAAGGTCTTGAGCCATAAGCCGAAGTGTGGGGTGATGCGGAGGAAGGCCTCACACACGACGATAAACGACGAGATGTGAAGGATGGAATCTGGAGCTAGATCATGGAAATCGAGCCCGTAATTGAACATAAGCCCTCTAACAAAGGGATTGAGACTAAAGCCTAGCCCTCGGAGGAAGTGGGAAACAAATACGACACTCTCGTTGAGTTCGGGAGTGGGGATGACCTGCCCTTGAGCAGGCAGCCTGTGCGAGATTTCGGCGGTCAGATACCTGGCTTTTCTTAGCTTCTTGATGTCCTCCTTTGTGACAGAGGAGGCTATCCACCGGCCTTGAAGGTTGGATCCGGACATAATTGAAGGTCTGAAGCGCTTAGCCGGAGCCTTGGGTGTTGGAATTCGAGGTGGGGGAAGGGAAGGATCGAGCGCGAGAAGAAAAGGACAGGCCTTGGCCCCTTTATAAAGAGGGTGAATATCAAGCGTCCTCCGCGTGGCCGTTTGGAACTTGCCTAAAATCGAGGAATCATACCAGCGGGCACGATTGGGTTACCCACGCCCGTATTGATGAGAATCCCGTGATAAGGGGAACACGATCTCTGCTTCGACAAGACGTGCCAATAAAACCGCCTCGCAACACGTGAAGTGGCAGGCTGGGAAAAACGGTTTGTGATGACCGGACCACGGCAGGACGTCACACTATGAAAAGTTGTCAGCAGATTAGATTTTAGGAAATATTATACTCTCTACGGTGGTATGTGGAATTTTTTTTGCAAAGCCGGACACGATCCTTGTGTTCAAAATCTTCTATGGAGTATTCGGAGGAGGAACCCGCCTTGCAATGCCGAAGACAATCTGCGCGCCGGACTCATCGTCATTGAAGCCTGGTTCAGGGGCTACCGAGGGAGTCCTGGATTAGGGGGTCCTCGGACTGCCGGACTATATACTTTGGCCGGACTGATGGACTATGAAGATACAAGATTGAAGACTTCGTCCCGTGTCCGGATGGGACTCTCCTTTGCGTGGAAGGCAAGCTTGGCAAATTGGATATGTAGATCTCCTCCCTTGTAACCGACTCTGTGTAACCCTAGCCCCCTCCGGTGTCTATATAAACCGGAGGGTTTAGTCCGTAGGACAACAACAATCATAATCATAGGCTAGCTTCTAGGGTTTAGCCTCTACGATCTCGTGGTAGATCAACTCTTGTAATACTCATATCATCAAGATCAATCAAGCAGGAAGTAGGGTATTACCTCCATCGAGAGGGCCCGAACCTGGGTAAACATTGTGTCCCCCGCCTCGTGTTACCATCCGCCTTAGACGCACAGTTCGGGACCCCCTACCCGAGATCCGCCGGTTTTGACACCGACATCGGTTAAGTCCTCGACGGTAGCTATGAAGTGGGTGGTGGGTGGGAAGCAAAATTCCCCATCATCAGCCTCTAACTCGAACCGAACATAGTTCGGCTGCTAGTCCTTCTCCAAGGACAAATTCTTTAGAGAGTTCAGCACATCGCCCAAAGGTGAGTGCTGGAAAACGTCTATGGCGCCGAATTCGAAGATCGATAACCGATCTAGCTCGGTGTCCGCAGGCGTACACGGTCCTGAACTTATAGCCGGAGACGAGTCCGAAGTTCCGTTGACACAAATATTGCAGGGTGTTGAGTCCGTGTGCGGCTCCAACACCGCGGACTCTATGGATTTGGATGGCACGATTTGCTCCGGATCTAAGGCCGTAGTGGTTATAGGAACCATCTCCTGAATCCGGTCCGATGACAGATTTAAGTCATGTTCATCGGAGCGAGGGGGAGCGATCGCCGCGGTCTCAAATCCATTGAAGATCAAGTCCCCACGGATATCCGCAACATAGTTCAGGTTTCCAAATCTGACCTGGTGGCCAGGGGCGTAGCTATGGACCTGCTCCAGATGGCTAAGCGAGTTGGCCCGCAGTACGAAGCCGCCGAACACAAAAATCTGTCCGGGGAGGAAGGTTCCTCCTTGGACAACGTCATTATCGACGATTGAAGGGGCCATCGAACCTTTTGCCGATGGCACAGTGGAACTCTCAATGAAAGCACCAATGTCGGTGTCAAAACCGGCGGATCTTGGGTAGGGGGTCCCGAACTATGCGTCTAGGATCAATGGTAGCAGGAGACGGGGGGACACGATGTTTACCCAGGTTCGGGCCCTCTCTATGGAGGTAATACCCTACTTTCTACTTGATTGGTCTTGATGAATATGAGTGTTACAAGAGTTGATCTACCACGAGATCGTAATGGCTAAACCCTAAAAGCCTAGCCTGTATGACTATGGTAATGAATGTGTCCTTTCCGGACTACCCCCTCTGGTTTATATAGGCACCAGGGGGATCTAGGATTTACATAGGGTCGGTTACATAAGAAGGAATCTTCACAATCGGTCGCCAAGCGTGCCTTCCACGCCAAGGAGAGTCCAATCCGGACACAGGTAGAGTCTTTGGCCTTCACGTCTTCACAGCCCATCAGTCTGGCCCATGGATAACAGGCCGGACGCCCGAGGACCCCTTAGTCCAGGACTCCCTCAGTTACCGAATGTTGTTCGGAGTCCCGGATAAGATCCCGGATGTCACGAGGAGTTCCGAAATGGTCCAGAGGTGAAGATTTATATATGGGAAGTCATCATACAGTCACCGAAAGTATTCAGGGGTTTGCCGGTATTGTATCGGGACCACTGAAGGGGTTCCGAGGGTCCATCGAGAGGGTCCACCTGCCCCGGAGGGCCCTATGGGCTGTATGTGGAAGGGAACCAGCCCCTAAGTGGGCTGGGCGCCATCCCCCCTAGGGCCCATGCGCCTAGGGTTGGGGGGAACCCTAAAGGGGGCGCCCCCCTTGGCTTGGGGGGCAAGCCCCCTCCCCTTGGCCGCCGCCCCCCTCTAGATCTCATCTAGAGGGGTCGGCCCCCTTCCCCCTTCGCCCTATAAATAGAGGGGTGGAGGGAGGGCAGCCGCACCACATCCAAGGCGCAGCCCTCCCCCTCTCCAACACCTTCTCCTCCTTCCGCGGTGCTTGGAGAAGCCCTGCCGGAGTACCACGCTGCTCCAACACCACCACGCCGTCGTGCTGCTGCTGGAGTTGTCTTCCCCAACCTCTCCCTCTCTCCTTGCTAGATCAAGGCGTGGGAGACGTCAGCGGGCTGCACGTGTGTTGAACGCAGAGGCGCCGTTGTTCGGCGCTTAGATCGGAATCAACCGCGATCTGAATCGCTACGAGTACGACTCCTTCATCTGTGTTCTTGTAATGCTTCCGCATCGCGATCTTCAAGGGTATGAAGATGCACTCCCCTCTCTCTCGTTGCTAGTCTCTCCATAGATTGATCTTGGTGATGCGTAGAATTTTTTTAAATTTCTGCAACGATCCCCAACACCAAGCACATCAAGAGACGCTTCAATTCCATCCGTGATCAAGTCAAGAAGGGAGACATTGAGATTTGCAAGATACATACGGATCTGAATGTTGCAGACCCATTGACTAAGCCTCTCTCACGAGTAAAACATGATCAGCACCAAGACTCCATGGGTGTTAGAATCATTATTGTGTAATCTAGATTATTGACTCTAGTGCAAGTGGGAGACTAAAGGAAATATGCCCTAGAGGCAATAATAAAGTTGTTATTTATATTTCCTTATATCATGATAAATATTATTCATGCTAGAATTGTATTAATCGGAAACTTAGTACATGTGTGAATACATAGACAAACAGAGTGTCACTAGTATGCCTCTACTTGACTAGCTCATTGAATCAAAGATGATTAAGTTTCCTAGCCATAGACATGAGTTGTCATTTGATTAACGGGATCACATCATTAGAGAATGATGTGTTTGACTTGACCCATTCCGTTAGCCTAGCACTTGATCGTTTAGTTTATTTGCTATTGCTTTCTTCATGACTTATACATGTTCCTATGACTATGAGATTATGCAACTCCCGAATACCGGAGGAACAATTAGTGTGCTACCAAATGTCACAATGTAACTGGGTGATTATAAAGGTGCTCTACATGTGTCTTCGATGGTGTTTGTTGAGTTGGCATAGATCGAGATTAGGATTTGTCACTCCGATTGTCGGAGAGGTATCTTTGGGCCCTCTCGGTAATGCACATCACTATAAGCCTTCCAAGCAATGTGACTAATGAGTCAGTTGCAGAATGATGCATTATGGAACGAGTAAAGAGACTTGCCGGTAACGAGATTGAACTAGGTATTGAGATACCGAGGATCGAATCTCGGGCAAGTAACATACCGATGACAAAGGGAACAACATATGTTGTTATGCGGTTTGACTGATAAAGATCTTCGTAGAATATGTGGGAGCCAATATGAACATCCAGGTTCCGCTATTTGGTTATTGACCGGAGACGTGTCTCGGTCATGTCTACATAGTTCTCGAACCCGTAGGGTCCGCACGCTTAACGTTCGGTGACGATCGGTATTATGAGTTTATGTGTTTTGATGTACCAAAGGTAGTTCGGAGTCCCGGATAAGATCACAAACATGACGAGGAGTCTCGAAATGGTCGATACATAAAGATCGATATATTGGATGACTATGTTTGGACATCGGAATGGTTTCGGGTGAGTTCGGGCATTTACCGGAGTACCGGGAGGTTACCGGAACCCCCCGGGAAGTATATGGGCCTTATTGGGCCATAGTGGGAGAGAGGAGAAGGGAGCCTAGGAGGGGGCGCCCCCCAAAGCCCAATCCGAATTGGGTGGGGGGCGGCCCCCCTTTCCTTCCTCCTTCCTCCCCCTTCCTTCCTCTCCTAGTCCAACTAGGGAAGGGGGGAATCCTACTCCCGATGGGAGTAGGACTCCTCCAGGGCGCGCCATAGAGGGCCGGCCCTCCCCCTCCTCCACTCCTTTATATACGAGGGAGGGGGGCACTCCATAGACACACAAGTTGACATTGTCTTAGCCGTGTGCGGTGCCCCCCTCCACCATAATCCACCTCGGTCATACCGTTACAGTGCTTAGGCGAAGCCCTGCGCCGGTAACTTCATCATCACCGTCATCACGCCGTCCTGCTAATGAAGCTCTCCCTCGACACTCAGCTGGATCGAGAGTTCGTGGGACGTCACCGAGCTGAACGTGTGCAGATCACGGAGGTGCTGTACTTTCGGTACTAGGATCGGTCGGATCGTGAAGATGTACGACTACATCAACCGCGTTGTCATAACGCTTCCGCTTTCGGTCTACGAGGGTACGTAGACAACACTCTCCCCTCTTGTTGCTATGCATCACCGAGATGGATCTTGCGTGTGCGTAGGAATTTTTTTGAAATTACCGCGTTACCCAACAGGGGTGACTGGTAGTGTTGATTACATCTTGTAGTTGAATACTATATGGTTTATTTGGTGGAAGATTATATGTTCAGATCCATGATGCTATTTAATACTCCTCTGATCATGAGCATGTTCATTATTTGTGAGTAGTTACTTTTGTTCTTGAGGTCACGGGATAAATCATGTTGCAAGTAATCATGTGAATTTGATATGCGTTCGATATTTTGATGGTATGTATTTTGTGATTCCCTTAGTGGTGTCATGTGAATGTCGACTACCTGACACTTCACCATATTAGGGCCTAAGGGAATGCATTGTGGATTAGTAAATAGATGGTGGGTTGCGAGAGTGACAAAAGCTTAAACCCCAGTTTATGCACTATTCCGTAAGGGACCGATTGGATCCAAAAGTTTAATGCTATGGTTAGAATTTATTCTTAATACTTTTCTCATAGTTGCGGATGCTTGCGGGAGGGTTAATCATAAGTAGGAGGTTTGTTCAACTAAGAGCAACACCTAAGCACCGGTCCACCCACATATCAAATTACCAAAGTAGCGAACACGAATTAAACCAACATGATGAAAGTGACTAGATGAAATTCCCGTGTACCCTCAAGAACGCTTTGCTTATCATAAGAGACCGTTTTGGCCTGTCCTTTGCCTCAAAAGGATTGGGCTACCTTGTTGCATACTTGTTACTATTATCGTTACTTGCTCGTTACAAATTATCTTGCTATCAAACTACTCGCTACTTACAGTTTCAGCACTTGCAGACATTACCTTACTGAAAACTACTTGTCATTTCCTCCTGCTCCTCGTTGGGTTCGACACTCTTACTTATCGAAAAGAGCTACAATTGATCCCCTATACTTGTGGGTCATCACTAGACCTAAGCCTGAAACTGAGTGCTTCTACTACAAAGGGAATGGTCACTGGAAGCGGAACTACCTGATGTCTACTACGCAACCTTCTTCTTGTAGATGTTGTTGGGCCTCCAAGTGCAGAGGTTTGTAGGACAGTAGCAAATTTCCCTCAAGTGGATGACCTAAGGTTTATCAATCCGTGGGAGGCGTAGGATGAAGATGGTCTTTCTCAAACAACCCTGCAACCAAATAACAAAGAGTCTCTTGTGTCCCCAACACACCCAATACAATGGTAAATTGTATAGGTGCACTAGTTCGGCGAAGATATGGTGATACAAGTGCAATATGGATGGTAGATATAGGTTTTTGTAATCTGAAAATATAAAAACAGCAAGGTAGCAAGTGGTAAAAGTGAGCACAAACGGTATTGCAATGCGTTGAAACAAGGCCTAGGGTTCATACTTTCACTAGTGCAAGTTCTCTCAACAATAATAACATAATTGGATCATATAACTATCCCTCAACATGCAACAAAGAGTCACTCCAAAGTCACTAATAGCGGAGAACAAACGAAGAGATTATGGTAGGGTACGAAACCACCTCAAAGTTATTCTTTCTGATCGATCTATTCAAGAGTCCATAGTAAAATAACACGAAGCTATTCTTTCTGTTCAATCTATCATAGAGTTCGTACTAGAATAACACCTTAAGACACAAATCAACCAAAACCCTAATGTCACCTAGATACTCCAATGTCACCTCAAGTATCCGTGGGTATGATTATACGATATGCATCACACAATCTCAGATTCATCTATTCAACCAACACAAAGTACTTCAAAGAGTGCCCCAAAGTTTCTACCGGAGAGTCAAGACGAAAACGTGTGCAAACCCCTATGCATAAGTTCACGAGGTCACGGAACCCGCAAGTTGATCACCAAAACATACATCAAGTAGATCACGTGAATATCCCATTGTCACCACAGATAAGCACGGCAAGACATACATCAAGTGTTCTCAAATCCTTAAAGACTCAATCCGATAAGATAACTTCAAAGGGATAACTCAATCCATTACAAGAGAGTAGAGGGGGAGAAACATCATAAGATCCAACTATAATAGCAAGATCGTACCACCTCAAGAACACGAGAGAGAGAGAGATAAAACACATAGCTACTGGTACATACCCTCAACCCCGAGGGTGAACTACTCCCTCCTCGTCATGGAGAGCGTCGGGATGATGAATATGTCCACCGGTGATGGATCCCCCCTCCGGCAAGGTGCCGGAACAGGGTCCCGATTGGTTTTTGGTGGCTACAGAGGCTTGCGGCGGCGGAACTCCCGATCTATTCTACTCCTCGATGTTTTTAGGGTATATGGATATATATAGGCGAAAGATGTCGGTAAGGGGGGCCACGAGGGGCCCACGAGGGTGGGGGCGCGCCCAGGGGGGCAGGCGCGCCTCCCTGCCTCGTGGCCACCTCGAAGATTCCCTGACTTCAACTCCAAGTCTCCTGGATCACGTTCGTTCCAAAAATCACGCTCCCGAAGGTTTCATTCCATTTGGACTCTGTTTGATATTCCTTTTCTGCGAAACACTAAAACAAGGGAAAAAACAGAAACTGGCACTGGGCTCTGGGTTAATAGGTTAGTCCCAAAATAATATTAAAGTGCATAGTAAGGCCCATTAAACATCCAAGATGGATAATATAATAGCATGAATACTTCATAAATTATAGATACGTTGGAGACGTATCACTAGCCCAAATACTTGGCGGATAAGAAGGATGGCAAAGTGAAAAAAAGTATATTTGATATACATGTTATTGATGCGTACTTTACTAGTGTTCATAGTAACCCCAGGGTATTTGATACCGGTTCAGTTGCTAAGATTAGTAACTTGAAACAGGAGTTGCAAAATGAACAGAGACTAGTTAAGGGCAAGGTGACGATGTGTGTTGGAAATAATTCCAAGGTTGATAAGATCACCATCGCACACTCCTTTTACCTTCAGGATAAGTGTTGAACCTAAAATAAATGTTGTTTGTTGTTTGCGTTGATCATGAATATGATTGGATCATGTTTATTACAATACGGTTATTCATTTAAGTCAAAGAATAATTGTTATTCTGTTTACATGAATAAAACCTTCTATGGTCATACACTTAATATAAATGGTTTATTGAATCTCAATCGTAGTGATACACATATTCATAATATTGATGCCAAAAGATGCAAAGTTGATAATGATAGTGCAACATACTTGTGGCACTGCCGTTTAGGTCATATTGGTGTAAAGCGCATGAAGAAACTCCATGCGGATGGACTTTTATAATCACTTGATTACGAATCATTTGATGCTTGCGGACCATGCCTTATGGGCAAGATGACTAAGACTCCGTTCTTCGGAACAATGGAGCGAGCCACTGACTTATTGGAAATAATACATACCGATGTATGCGGTCCGATGAGTGTTGAGGCTCGCGGCGGGTATCGTTATTTTCTGACCTTCACAGATGATTTGAGCAGATATGGGTATATCTACTTGATGAAACATAAGTCTGAAACATTTGAAAAGTTCAAAGAATTTCAGAGTGAAGTGGAAAATCATCGTAACAAGAAAATAAAGTTTCTACGATCTGATCGCGGAGGCGAATATTTGAGTTACAAGTTTGGTCTTCATTTGAAACAATGTGGAATAGTTTCACAACTTACGCCACCTGGAACACCACAGCGTAATGGTGTATCCGAACGTCGTAACCGTACTTTATTAGATATGGTGCGATCTATGATGTCTCTTACCAATTTACCACTATCGTTTTGGGGTTATGCTTTAGAGACGGCTGTATTCACGTTAAATAGGGGACCATCTTAATCCGTTGAGACGACACCATATGAACTGTGGTTTGGCAAGAAACCTAAGCTTTCATTTCTTAAAGTTTGAGGCTGCGATGCTTATGTGAAAAAGCTTCAACCTGATAAGCTCGAACCCAAATCGGAGAAATGTGTCTTCATAGGATACCCAAAAGAAACTGTTGGGTACACCTTCTATCACAGATCCGAAGGCAAGACATTTGTTGCTAAGAATGGATCCTTTCTATGGAAGGAGTTTCTCTCGAAAGAAGTGAGTGGGAGGAAAGTAGAACTTGATGAGGTAATTGTACCTTCTCTCGAGTTGGAAAGTAGTTCATCACAGAAATCAGTTCCAGTGATGCCTACACCAATTAGTGAGGAAGTTAATGATGATGATCATGAAACTTCAGATCAAGTTACTACCGAACCTCGTAGGTCAACCAGAGTACGTTCCGCACCAGAGTGGTACGGTAATCCTGTTCTGGAAGTCATGTTACTAGACCATGACGAACCTACAAACTATGAGGAAGTGATGATGAGCCCAGATTCCGCAAAATGGCTTGAGGCCCTAAAATCTGAGATAGGATCCATGTATGAGAACAAAGTGTGGACTTTGGTGGACTTGCCCGATGATCGGCAAGCCATTGAGAATAAATGGATCTTCAAGAGGAAGACGGACGCTGATGGTAGGGTTACTATCTACAAAGCTCGACTTGTTGCAAAAAGGTTTTTCAACAAGTTCAAGGGGTTGACTACGATGAGACTTTCTCACCCGTAGCGTGCGTAAGTCTGTCCGAATCATGTTAGCAATTGCCGCATTTTATGAAATCTGGCAAATGGATGTCAAAACTGCATTCCTTAATAGATGCCTCAAAGAAGAGTTGCATATGATGCAACCAGAAGGTTTTGTAGATCCTAAAGGTGCTAACAAAGTGTGCAAACTCCAGCGATCCATCTACGGACTGGTGCAAGCATCTCAGAGTTGGAATATACGCTTTGATGTGGTGATCAAAGCATATGGTTTTATACAGACTTATGGTGAAGTTTGTATTTACAAGAAAGTGAGTGGGAGCTCCGTAGCATTTCTAATATTATATGTGGATGACATATTGTTGATTGGAAATGATGTACAATTTCTGGATAGCATAAAAGGATATTTGAATAAGAGTTTTTCAATAAAATACCTCGGTGAAGCTACTTATATTTTGGGCATCAAGATCTATAGAGATAGATTGAGACGCTTAATAGGACTTTCAAAAGCACACACCTTGACAAGATTTTGAAGAAGTTCAAAATGAATCAGTCAAAGAAAGTGTTCTTGCCTGTGTTGCAAGGTGTGAATTTGAGTAAGACTCAAAGCCCGACCACGGCAGAAGATAGAGAGAGAATGAAAGTCATTTCCTATGCCTCAGCCATAGGTTCTATAAAGTATGCCATGTTGTGTACCAGACATATTGTGTACCTTACCAAGAGTTTGGCAAGGGGGTACAATAGTAATCCAGGAGTAGATCACTGAAGAGCGGTCAAAATTATCCTTAGTTACCTAAGAGGACTAAGGAAATGTTTCTCGGTTATGGAGGTGATAAAGAGTTCGTCGTAAAGAGTTACGTCGTTGCAAGCTTTGACACCGATCTAGATGACTCTAAGTCTCAATCTAGATATGTATTGAACGTGGGAGCAATTAGCTAGAGTAGCTCCATGCAGAGCATTGTAGACATAGAAATTTGCAAAATACAAACGGATCTGAATGTGGCAGACCTGTTGACTAAAACTTCTCTCACAAGCAAAACATGATCACACCTTAGTACTCTTTGGGTGCTAATCACATAGCGATGTGAACTAGATTATTGACTCTAGTAAACCCTTTGAGTGTTGGTTACATGGAGATGTGAACTACGGGTGTTAATCACATAAAGATGTGAACTATTGGTGTTAAATCACATGGCAATGTGAACTAGATTATTGACTCTAGTGCAAGTGGGAGACTGAAGGAAATATGCCCTAGAGGCAATAATAAAGTTGCTATTTTATATTTCCTTATATCATGATAAATGTTTATATTCATGCTAGAATTGTATTAACCGGAAACTTGATACGTGTGTGGATACATAGACAAAACACAGTGTCCCTAGTAAGCCTCTACTAGAGTAGCTCGTTAATCAAAGATGGTTAAGTTTCCTAACCATAGACATGTGTTGTCATTTGATGAACGGGATCACATCATTAGGAGAATGATGTGATGGACAAGACCCATCCGTTAGCTTAGCATGTTGATCGTTCAGTTTTATTGCTATTGCTTTCTTCATGTCAAATACATATTCCTTCGACTATGAGATTATGCAACTCCCGGATACCGGAGGAATACCTTGTGTGCTATCAAACGTCACAACGTAACTGGGTGATTATAAAGATGCTCTACAGGTATCTCCGAAGGTGTTTGTTGGGTTGGCATAGATCGAGATTAGGATTTGTCACTCCGAGTATCGGAGACGTATCTCTGGGCCCTCTCGGTAATGCACATCATAATAAGCCTTGCAAGCAATGTGACTAATGAGTTAGTTATGGGATGATGTATTATGGAACGAGTAAAGAGACTTGCCGGTAACGAGATTGAACTAGGTATGAAGATACCGACGATCGAATCTCGGGCAAGTAACATACCGATGATAAAGGGAATAACGTATGTTGTCATTACGGTACGACTGATAAAGATCTTCGGAGAATATGTGGGAACCAATATGAGCATCCAGGTTCAGCTGTTGGTTATTGATCGGAGAGGTGTCTCGGTCATGTCTACATAGTTGTCGAACCCGTAGGGTCCGCACGCTTAACGTTCGATGACGATTTTGTATTATATGAGTTATGTGATTTGGTGACCGAATGTTGTTCGGAGTCCCGGATGAGATCACGGACATGACGAGGAGTCTAGAAATGGTCGAGAGGTAAAGATTCATATATAGGACGACAGTATTCGGACACCAGAAGTGTTTTGGGGGTACCGGGTATGTATCGGGTCACCGAAAGGGGTTCCGGGCAACCCCCGGCAAGCTATATGGGCCTAATGGGCCAAGAGTTGGACAGACCAGCCCCAAAAGGGGCTGGTGCGCCCCCTATAGGCCGAATAGGAGGAGAAGGAAAGGAATGGAAGGGAGAAGGAAAGGGGAGGATTCGGCCTCCCCCTTTCCTTCCCCTCCCCCTCTCTTTCCTTCCACCTCCGATGGATATGGAAGGGGGGAGGCTGACTTGGAGGAGGCGCCCAAGTAGGATTACTCCTACTTGGGGCGCCCCTTGTAGCCCCTCTCCCTCTCCCACCTATATATATGTGGGGGGGGGGCACCGCTAGAACACATAACATTGATTCCTAGCCGTGTGCGGCGCCCCCCTCCACAGTTTACGCCTCCGGTCATATTGTCGTAGTGCTTAGGCGAGGCCCTACACGGATCACTTCACCATCACCGTCACCCACGCCGTCGTGCTGACAAAACTCTCCCTCACCACTTTGCTGGATCAAGAGTTCGAGGGACGTCATCGAGCTGAACGTGTGCAGAACTCGGAGGTGTCGTACGTTCGGTACTTGATTGGTTGAATCGAGAAGACGTTCAACTACATCAACCGTGTTAAACTAACGCTTCCGCTTTCGGTCTACAAGGGTACGTGGACACACTCTCCTCCTCTCGTTGCTATGCATATCCTAGATAGATCTTGCGTGATTGTAGGAAATATTTGAAATTGCATGCTACGTTCCCAACACTCTCTGCGCTATGGAGCTGGAGGACACGTTTCATGCCTTTTGCAGGTGCCCGAGGGCGGTGGCGTTATGGCAAGCTATGGCTGAGAGATGGAGGATTCCAGCTGCGTCGTCATTCCAGAGGACGGGCTCGGAGTGGCTCGCCCAAACTCTCTGCGAACTTCCTGACACGGAGAGGATGGAACTCATGATGACTCTATGGCGCTGCCGGCACGTACGAAACGAGATGACACACCACAAGAAGCCACCCCCGGTCGAAGCATCCAAACGGTTCCTCCTCAGCTATGTCAACTCACTTGTGGGCATACAAAATAACCCAAGTGCAGATCCAGTGAAGGGCAAGCAAGTGGTCGATGTAGTGGTGTAGACCAAACCCACATCACATGCTCCTGTTGCAGCTGGGCCGCAACCTCGATGGACACTTCCACTTGCAGGCTGGAGAAAAATCAACGTCGAGAGCTCGTTCTGTGCATCTACCAGTATGGCTGGAGCGGGTATGATTCTGCGCGATAGTGCAGGCGAGGTCATATTCTCCTCATGCAGAGAACTGAGGTCATGTGCGGAACTCCTAGAGGCCGAATTGCTTGCATGTATGGAGGGCCTGAACCTTGCCCTACAATGGACGCAGCAACCTATCGTAGTGGAAACAGACTGCCTTGTTGCTTTCAACATGATCATAGGAGAAGAGAGAGATCGGTCCTATTACTTCATGCTTGTGAACCAAATTAAGAGGCTCATGGCAGAAGGGAGATTAGTTAAGCTAGTGCATGTACGTAGAGAGCAGAATGGCATAAGCCATTATCTTGCCTCCTTTGGTAGAACTGAATGCCGCACTGTCGTGTGGCTGGGTTCAGGTCCAGGTGATATCCCTGACCTTTGTAAGATTGAACTGGCTCCTGAGTGATTAATAATAATCCCTTTTCCCCCGAAAAAAAAAGAAAATGCGCTGAGCCATGTTCCTTGTGTTCGCTAGCTCGAGTGTTGTTACATTACATTTTCAAATTTGGAGAATGCCGATTTTGCCCGGTCAATCGATTCGCGGACGTTCCAAGGAAGTAGGGCCAAAGGAGGCGCAACCGCACCAAACCCGAACTTCCCTCTCAACCAGCCAAAAGAGGGAAGAAAAACGGCAGGAGCTGCCTGCAGCGCAAGCCGGAAACCCGCACCAGTTCCCACCGAAAGCACGTGCGAATTTTTGCATCATCCTCGGTCGTTCAGCCTTTGTTGCCAACAACAAAAGAAAAGAAAAGAAAAAAGGAAAAAAGAAAATCAATCTCGAGCCAGCCAGCCGCGGGTTGCATTGCACGTCGACGTGGGCGCTCACGCCGCGGCGGGGCTCGGCTCATCTCCGCCACACCATCTCATCCGGTCCACCGGGTCTCCTCCTGCGGTGCCGTGCCCCAAAAAATGGCGCCAACCCCTCCCCAATCTCCCGCCGCACCCCTCCCCCGCTATTTCCCCTCCGCGCCCCAGCCCTAGCCGCGCCGGGGCAAACCCTAACCCCATGTCCTCCTCCTCCTCGCTGCCCGCCAAGCCGCCCCCGCCGCCGCGCCCCAAGACGCGGGGCAGCTACAACTGCGGCCGATGCGGCCAGCCCAAGAAGGGCCACGTCTGCAACCTCCCCTCCCCGGCCGCCGCCGACGGCGCCGCGCCCCCCTCCCCCTCGCCCTCCTCCTCCGGCGGGGACACCCGCCTCCGCCGCGCCCTCTCCTTCGACGAGCCCTCCTCCCCCGAGAAGAAGCCCAGGCCCGACCATGACGGCCGCACCATGGAGCTGGGCGGGAGGGCCGTGCCGGTCGACCTCGTCGTCGAGGTCCTGCGCCGGCTCGGCCCCAGGGGCGTCCTCGACGCCGCCGCCGTCAGCCGCGCCTGGCGCGACTGCGCCGACCGGGTCTGGCGCGTCGCCGAGGAGCTCCGCCTCCGCCCGGCCGCCGCCGGCCTCCTCGGCGCGCTGCTCCCCCGGTGCGCCGCGCTCTCGCGCCTCGTCCTCCACATGGAAAGGTGAGGGACCCGGGCGAATCTGAACAAATCTTGTCCCATGCGATGCGAATTTGACGCGATCTGGCCAGATCGATGCTGGATCTTCGATCGCCGCCTGCTCCGGACACGAGCTGTTATGCACAGCTTTTTTTATGGTTAATAAGGCTACGACATAGATAACCACTGGAGGAGTAGTATATATATTCCTAATAAAATCGTAATATAAATACAATAATAACAAGTAGTATATCGAGAATCTGGGATTTCTGAACGACTTCCAAGGTGAACGGACGTAGGATCTGATACTGGCTGCAGGATGTTTATTCCTGGATTGCTAACTGGTAGGTTATATTTGTGTTTGCGCGTAGGAACTTGTCAAAGTAGAGGGTATCATGGAAAATGCTGACAGTCTGCCTTTTTAACTTGATTGTGAAAGAGCATGCATGTCTCTGTGGATATTGAATATGACATGCTCTTGGATGAGTTGGTGGCCACATGAAACTCATGTTGTGTAGGTAATGGGTTCGGAGATGTCTGTGTTTTGGACAATATTCTGTTGGTGCTGCAAGATTGATTTATAGAACTTTTACCTGTGCTTTAGTTGTAAACCCTTCACCAGGGCTGGGTTGGATTGTAGAAAGCGCATAACCAATGGGTTGGTCTACGGTGATGCAAAATGCACAATTAATGGGTTGGTCTACGGTGGTGCAAAATGCACAATTACCGCGAGAACAGTATGCTATTTCCCAACATAAAAATTATTGTTGCTTATCTCTTGTTGTGAGCCTGTGAGGATACAACCACACACTAGTAATTAAAGCACTGTAAATTGGTTTCTGCAATCAGTTATTTGATAATGTTTCTTGTTGTATTTGTCTGCATAGAAGGAATATCCATATATTTGTAGTGCAAACAAGATGAGCCTTTTCAGGTCTTCTTTGTTGTGACTGATCAAATTTATATTTGACAAGTTGGCTTATACTGACATAGTGACATATGCTGTAGTTGCTAGACCCGTTATTCTATATAAATGATCAATAGATGATCCCAGGTTGTTGATCATCGATTATCATTCATGTTATTCTGGTATAGGATTATAGATGCCACCATCTGGTTTTAGAATTCTATGTGTGTAATTGTTGTGTCTTGTGTGTAGTTAGGGCCTTATTAATGACAAGATAAGACCGCTTGTCTTCTGTGTCTCTTAAAAGGTTTTCGCATCCAGCTCTTGCTTATGCACAGTGAAGTAATCATATGCACTTAAGTAGACGCAAAAGTGAAGTAAATACTTTGTGATATTCTGGATATGGTCGAAACAACATGGTTAATCTAGCTTTGGTGCTTCAGTACATGTTTCTCTGTCCTGCTTATTTACAATGCAATTAATATATGCACCTAAGTTGATGTGAGAGTGGATAAGTAAAAGCCATGCATTCTTTTGGATCTGGCTGCAGCGACAATTAATCTAGTTCCAGTCCTCCCGTGTTTGTTTCCTATGCCGATAAAAGATGTTCCACTGGTGACATGTATCTTGTTCGTATATGTTGGATTCAGTGATGTTGATGCCACCATGCTGTCATGTCTTGCATTTTCCTGTCCAAGTTTGGAAACTCTGGAGATCACCATGGCCGACAAGGCAATCAACAATATGACTGGGTATGTTGTAAATCTCTAACATTACTGATACATCCTAAATGCTATGTTGGCATCTATATATCTTTTTTGAAATTTAGTTATTTAGTTTACACTATTTTATATCAAATACACTTGCTTTGTTATAATTTGAATCACTAGTTTTAAAGGCGTCTTCCCTTTTTTTCCTCAAGTGCTAGCTTCTCAACTAATACTTGCCTACCTTGCAAGGTCAGATACAGTTAAGGCGTGATTTTAGTTTTACCTTGTAAATGAGGATTTGTACTTATTTTTTTATATGTAATGCAATTGCAGGTTGATTTTTTTGGATCTTTTGCTGGTTGATTTGTTACACCATGTTATATTATGCTTGCATGAAACTAGTCTATTTTCCATTTTCTTGCCATGCAAGTTGTGTTCAATATGCGTCGATTTTGCAATAGCAATGTCATGCAAATGGACAGAAGGTTCACACAATCTCCGTGTTCAGCTCCTATATTAACTTAAGTTGTTCTATTCTAACAGAGAGGAGCTAAGTCGACTTGTTTCAGAGAAGCATTCTCTCTCAATCCTCAAAATCGGTGGTTGCTCTAATCTTGGTTTTCTTAATCTAAGCTCTTCAAGCCTTAATGTCCTTTGGCTATCAGATCTTTGCTCCCTTTCGGAATCGGTAATATTGTGTGCTATTAGTATTTACAGTTATATCAACTTTATTGTGGGCATGAATTCATTGGACACAAATTTGTTGTAGGTCATAAGCTGCCCTAATATGAGCGAGCTCTCCCTGTGTTTCACACAACAAAGTACTGAATGTACTGACCTGGTTAGTTTGATGGATGGCCTGGGCCGATCGTGCCCTAACTTAAGAAATTTGCACATATCATCAATTCAACTATCTAATGAAGCTGTGTCGGCTCTAGAGGGTGCCAACCTCAGGTATATTTCTACCCCACCATGCTCTTAGCACAATTTTCTTGTATTTGAGCTATAATGTTATAGTTCTTTTTATTTTATTTGAAGAAAAGGGGTTCCCCCTGCCCCATTTTTATTAGAAACGAGACAAAACAAAAAACAAACTGTTTCCAGCGCTCAGGCTGACCCAAAGTAGCCGAGCCAGAATCTTGTTGTATCTGAGCTATAGTATTGTAGTTCTCTTCTCACTATAATTCCAGTTTCATAATATTTCAACCTCCAAAACTCAAATCTCATTATTGCTTCATCAGGGGCTTGTGCATGCTATCCTTGATTCTCGGTTCAAAAATGACAGATGCAGCTGTTGCATCTATCGTCAGATCTTGTGCAAGCTTGGCATTGCTTGATTTAAGTGGGTAAGCTCTAATATATCCTTTTGGATATAAAACTAAAGTTATGGAATTAACATAAAGGTGATGATTATTTTCCTACGGCGTGATACTTCAAATTAGCTTATGCAGTTACTCGTTTTTATTATACCTCAGATCTAGCATCAGTGATAGTGGTGTTGGTATGATCTGCAAGGCGTTCCCTCATACTTTATCGAGGCTGCTCCTTGCTCTCTGCCCAAATATTACTACATGTAAGCTTTATGTGAATTTCAGGGTTTATTATTTCTGCTCCACCGAAAATGAATTGCCAGTCAACCATTACATGTTCCAGTGTTAAGAATCTCTCTATGTGTTTTCTAGGTGGGATCCAGGCCGCAACAGCACAATTGCCACTTCTTCAGCTCATGGACTGTGGAATGAGCTTACGTTCTAACTTGCAGAATGAAAAACAGGGGGCTTATTTTGGTGAGATCAATGGAAGGATTAGATTGTGCCCAAAATTACCCACCTTAAAAAAGCAACCTATGCGCCAAAAGCTAATCATAAAGCATGATAATTTGAAGAAGCTCAGTCTATGGGGCTGTTCAGCAATAGATGTAAGCCTTCAAATTTTGCCAGCAGAGATTCACTCAAGTCCTTTATGGATATAGTCTTGTTACTAATTTCACATATGGCAGGCTTTGTATGTGAAATGCCCAGAGTTGATTGATCTGAACCTCAACACTTGTACAAATCTACACCCAGGTATTGTGTCACTTTTTCATGAGGCTGTAAAGTTGGTAGCCGCTTTTACGATTATAAACAATTTAAATATTTTGCAGAGCGGCTGCTACTTCAGTGCCCAAATCTGAAGAATGTACATGCATTTGGATGCCAAGATATGTTGATTGGTGCAATAAAAAACCAGGTATTACTTTGTTAAAACATTTCCTCACCCCCAAAGTAAACTTTCATTTCAGCTTGTGCTTTCTTCCAAAACTCCTTTCTTTGTGTGTGCTGGCCAGTAGTTTCAAGGTTATTGGATGAACATGTTTGAAGTGCTAAGCAGTAACCGTTTGCTATCAGTAATCAGAAAGTGGGAAATATAATCTCAAAAAAGAAGTGAGAAATATGCTATCTCAGTATTAGCTTTATATTGTTTAAGAATGTTGCACACCAGTGTTTTTGGCTCACCCAATTTATGTAAGTGTGTGCAGAATTAGATTGAGCCAAACAAACCAGAACTGAATTAAAAAGTTTACTCTTGTCTGAACTTGCATTTCAGTTAGAAAAAATAGTGACGTTTTCCTATTTGGTGGGAAAAATAATTTAATTTTGCTCTTGGTTTTTGGCTTGCCTTTTTCCCTTCAGAAACTGATAAACAGAAAGAATCTAATGAAGCAATGTGTATCAACTGGAGTCTAGGAAGGAGTAAGCAGTGGAGCTGAAGGTGTATCAGGCCGTAAGCTTCTTTAGCTTAGGAATCATACTATTGGAAACAGTGCATCTACATTACTACAGTCTGCCTTATGTAGCGTGTAACTATGTTGTAGCCTAAGGTGCTGTAACAAACCCCTTATCTCTTATGCACCGCAAAGCAGTCGTTGCGGCCTTCCTAAAAAAGTACTCCCTCCGTCCTAAAGTAAGTGTCTCAACTTTCTACTAACTTTAGTACAAAGTTGTAAGCTTGAGACACTTATTTTGGGACGAAGGGAGTATATAGTAGCATACTTCCCAACTGCGGATTTTCTGCTGCCGGTTAACAATTCAAAAACATCACTTCAAAGTTGTATCAGTCAGAAAAACAATTGTATATACACATTGTATGACGAATTATGGGCCTGAAAATTTTGGATAAAAAATCTGACCATTTGTATGGTATGCAAATAAAACAAGTTAGGAGTGTATACTAATTGTAAATCTACAGAGTATTTGTTACGGAGCACATACACGATCATGAAATTTTACCTAACATTTGCAGTTTCAGATATCATCCAAAATAGAACTGAATTTTGGTCTGGACTTATATGGACCATGTTTTTTTTCCCAAAGTGTTTCCAATTTTTTTGTCTGATTGTTTCCCACACTTGGAAGTTAGTTTTTGGCCTGGGCTCATATGGACCTGGTATCATTTGAGAGGTTCTATTTTCCTTTTAAAAGGAGATAGCAGGCTTAGGTGACATCCTGGGCCCTAACTTTGTAGGTCTACAGGCCCAAACAACACACATGAGGGATACCACTAAAGCCCACCTGTATACCCAAAACCTAGGTACACTCATCAATCTCCTGACGGTTTTGAGTTCTTGCTCCTATCAGGTTGGCACTTGATCTACCATCCATAGTATCGTCACCTTGTATCATTTTTGTCATAATCCTAAACATTACTGGCACCAATCTGGCTATATGTGGATGTTAGATATATCAAGTTAGTAGTGATGGCCGTGACTCGCCATGCTATCCATATGTCAGGCAATGTTTAATGGTGTATCAGGTTACCATATAATTCGTTAAGTTAAAAATGACAAAGTTAGTTGCTTTTGTTACTCTTGGCACTTAAGAGTGTAGTGGAGATACATTCTGGTGGTAAACTCTGAAATGAAGTCATAGTTATATATAATGCTGTTAGCCAACATTTTTGTGCCATATATCATAATTTACCGGTAGTTGGCCATTGGTTCAAGCTTCACACATGTTACTGCATAGTTAACGCAAACATGAACCAGAGTAGAATTTAGTTTGGAATTTTGAAACGGAAACGTACTGAAAGAGCTAAATTGAGTTCAATAATTTATTAATTCAAGCACAGCAGCACACTTACAGAAGATAGTGGCACCCAACAAATTAACTGGTACAGTAAAGAAAACCCGCCAACTTATGTTTACAATTTTGCATCTGAGCTATCACTTGGTCAACAAAGGTGAAAGAGCATTACCCGTGTCTTCGTTTTCCAATGTATTGCCACAAATTTTGCCAGGTTCTGAATGAGTTCGCTGCAGCTGAACCACATCTTCCATGCAAGCGGCTAGCAGATGGTTCGAAGCGGGTTCAACTGTCACAGTTCCCACAAGAGCAGGCAAGCATCATTTCACGTATCTCGTGATATCTCCTAAGCATCCTACCATTGCATGTGCTGATTCTTCTGTTTGTTTCAGTTACCGGAGGACAAAATATGGATTGGATTCAAGCGGTCGGAGTGCATTGTTCATCTTGATTCTTGATTAATAATAACAATCACATAACCATAGCTAGAGAACCGCTCATTGTGCGCACTCTGATTTGTGAAATTAGACAATTGGCGAGTATTTATTTATTTGTTTTGTGCACCTCCAAACCCATAATATGTAATGTGCCTGTTGTATAAGCTGCTACATGGAAGTGAAACTTGCATCAACTGGTTTTGGGTTTCCATCGGTACTCCGCTTGGCCTAATTGATATGTAACTATTTTCCATATTTTTTTGGTGCAATTGTATCCATATGTAACTAGTATCATTTATACTGTTTTGCCAGGCATGTTCAGCTGCATTGCTTTTGGTACAGACAGATATAAAATCAATCTTAGCCTGTTAGGCCTTGTACAATAGGAGGTGCTTAGAGAAATAAACCAGGCTTTTCTTAAGTACCGGTGCTTATTTGTACAGGATAGACGCTTAACTAAGCGTCTTTCCTGTAGAAATAGGCATTGGTGCTTTAGAAAAATCCGGTTTATTTAGAACGCTTAACTAAGCGTCTCTCCTGTAGAAATAGGCATCGGTGCTTCAGAAAAATCCGGTTTATTTTTTTAAGCATCTCTCTAAGCACCTCCCATTGTACAAGGCCTTATAAGACCGGATGCTTGCTGAAATGCCTCCCCTTAAGGTGTGAGGAGAAAATTCAGAAAGTTATCGCTTTTTATGTCGGCTATCTTGCCACTTGATAGGACTTGCCAGACGGAGGAAAATAATGTGGCAAGATTCTTTTGCTTGCTCTAGTTGGAGCAATTGTAAACCACCAGATTTCTTGAAGCTTGTCATCATCACGAGGGGACATCGGACACAAGATCCCCCAAGCAAACATGCCATGCATAACGTAACATACCTTCAACTCGCAAGCAACTTTTGGATACTATATTCACCCGTACGGAGAATGGTAGATGGAAGGAGCGAACCAAAGTTGCTGCCAATAATGGCACTTCATTTTCGCCAGCCTTGCACCCTTTCATTCGGTTGCTTATAATCTGGGAGCAATATATCGTACTCTTGCCATAGAATACAGCTATGCAGCAAATTTGTATAAGAACATGAGCTCCCATATCCCTGTGCACATGGCATGTCCCCTCCTTTAGCTGGCTTAGAGTTACTCCCTCCGTCCGGAATTATTTGTCATCAAAATGGATGGAAATGGATGTATCTACAACTAAAATACATCTAGATACATCCATTTCAATGACAAGTATTTCCGGACGGAGGGAGTATATATATATATATGGAGATGGGCGTTTTGAGTGTGCACCACACCACCAGCGCATTAAACGTTGGCAATGTTTCTTGTGTACACACACGTCTAATTAACACAGAGGAATGAACCTGGACACCACGGAGCAGCTTCATAATCATAATTAAACAAGGCTGCCGGGCGATTATTTGTCCAACGGCACCATGATAATTGAGCGCTGCTGTTGGACAAACTGCAAGATCCCTGCAGTGCAACCGGTAGTGGTAGGGTAGCCACCATCTGACTTGTTCTTTTTTGCATAGTAATGGAAGGGCATCTTCTGCCTTTTCTGCGTGCTAAACGAAAATACTATTGATTGTACGTAAACAACAGTGACATGCCGATGACATCTTTCTCACGTATACATACTACACATATATAACAACAAGATAAAACATAGGAAGTAGGAGTACGCAGTATAGTATGGTACATAGTTGGGCAAGCAGAGCCATAATCTTGAATTGGTAGCAAACGGTCAGCTCCTGCTCTTGCATTTCTCCATTGCCCTTGGTGCTGAAAAAACAGAAGGCAAAGGGAGTTAGCAAACGGTAGTCGAGCATGCACATGTAAATCTGACAATTAAGAGGGCACCGACCCAGGCCGATGGCTTCTGATCCTTTCATTATCCGGAGGCGCTTGCAGGACGCGACGAACATCCTGCCACGAACGAGAGGAAGAAGAAGAAGAAGAGATTATTTGTAAGTGAGTAACACCAACATGAGAAGAGAAAACATGCATGCATGCATGCGCTTTAACCAATTACTTACTCCCAGGGGACGTCGCCGACGAGCATCCAGTCGCCGTCCTTGTCCTCGTAGGTGGGCACATAGTCGGAGCCGTTGAGCAGGTCCACCAGCTTGCTCTCGTTCATGCCCGTCATCCCCTGAGCCTGCGAGCAGTCGTTGCCGATGGTGAAGGAGCTGAACATCTTCTCCAGGGCCTTGGACAGCTCCTGGTAGCTCTTGTAGGTGCCCATGTCCACCTTGCGCAGGTAGGGCGCGCCGTCCATGCTCACCTTCACCAGCGCCGCCCCCCCTCTCTCCGCCGTCGCCGCCAGCATGTTCCTCCGGAACGACCGCACCGGCGGCCACCCCACCGCCTGCGCCCTGCTCCGCCAAACATCAATCAGTCAATTCATAATTGTTCACATGGATGATGGTGATGACGATGATGATGGCGACGAGGACGTGCAGTGCTAGTGCAGAGACAGTTTGCAGGGGGAAATAGTAGGTTCCTTTTTATCGTGTCGGCAGGGCCGGCACTAGCTGCGGTTCTCCCCGTGCCATTGTTGCCCCCACCACATGCGTTCCCTCCGTTTCTTTTTAGTCAGCGTATAAGATTTGGCCAAAGTTAAACTTTGTAAAGTTTGACCAACTTTATAGGAAAAAATATCAACATCTACAATACTAAAACTATATCGTATAAAAATTAATTTCATGATGCATCTAATAATATTGATTTCATATTATGAATCTCGATATTACTTTCTATAAACTTAGTCAAAATTGATAAAGTTTGACTTTGACCAAACCTTATATGCAGATTAAAAAGAAACGGAGGGAGTACCCGCGTATCCAGTTCAGATCCAAATGTTCCCCCGGAAACGCTGGTGCAAAAGTGCTTTTCCCCCTCACACGAGCGTGCATGATGCTAAAATCTGTGTGCTAGAGTGAAGCATGCACGCATGATGTTGTAATTATAAAAGCTTAGTTTCCTTTTTGTCGGCTAATTCTAAAACATGCTAGTACGCACTACCTTTTTCTTCCGAAAATTAGATCACATTCAGCCTAAGAACTATGAACGATCCTCTTCTTTGAGAAGCACGGGAGGGCCTTGAGATTTTTTTGGAGCGAGCTAGTACGTAACAGGGAATCACATTCGCATGCAAATTAACGAGGGGCGACGAGGACGTACTTGGGCGCGCGCGGCTTCTCGGGGTCCGCGTCCGGCTGCGCGGCGGTGACCACGCTGCACTGGCTCGGCGACCGCTTCAACTGCCCGTCGGCAGCAGCCGGAGAGGGCTGCGCCTCCGCGACACCATCGGCCACTTCCTCGTCGTCCTCGGACGGCGGCGCGGCCGCCGACGCTGGCTCCAGCTTCAGCACGAGGTCGATGGTCTCGGCGTAGCCCCTCTTGCCGGAGCTCCTCACCGCGGCGGCCGCCTCCTCGGCCTCGTTGCTGCCGCCTGGCAGGCCGAGCCGGAGCTTGGTCTCCTCAAACCCGAGGCCCGCCATTGGTCTCCTGCGCCAATGCACCAGACGCCCCTAGCTGGGTTTCTTCTTCGCTCCCTGTGTGTTTGCTTTCGCGTGTCTGCTGCTGCTTGGGTTTGGCTTGTGAGCACAAATAGAAGGGAGGGGACGAAGAATGAGATAATGGCGGCCGGGTGGATGGTTACAAAAGAGTATGGTTCCCTCTTAGCCGGAAGTGGCGTAGCATATAATAGAGATCCCTATATGATATCGGAATGAACAGGATACGTATGCAATTTGGCCTTGTCCCTGCCAAAGTAGGTTAGATGGTACGTACACGCTCCATTCCCATGGAGTGCTGCCGATGGTTGTGTCAGTGCAACGTATCGTACCGTCAGCCCATACACGCAAACGCAAGTATGGCAGTAGTATTAATGTGGTACATGCGAATCGCCCCCCAAAAAAAGTGGCACATGCTGGCAACGAACCATCTCAACATTCTTTTCTGACCTGACATATAAATTTCATATTACTACGTACTTGTTAGAGCATCTACAACCGGGTAACCCAAACCACCCTCAAACGTTTTGGCGGCCCGCCCGCTCACTAACCGGTCATGAAAATCTGACCCAGACGGGCACCTCAAACGGGCCTCAAACGACCGAGCTGACCGGCACCCCTTATATCCAGCCCAAATATGGGACTGATATGGGGCGTCTCCGCCCGTCGGACTGACAACGGGGTCCCGCGTGAAAACACGTGGAAACCCGGCGGTTCGAAGCACGTCCCCTTCGTCGGACCGATGTCGCCGCGTGGTGCCACTCCGGCAGGCCGCGTAGTGCCTAACCCGGCTATTTAAGTTGACCGCCAACACCGAAACCCTACCATCTACATTTTTCCTCAGTCTGCCCGCCGCCACCGCCACTTTCCACTCCCCGTCCGCCTAGTAGCCATGCCCCCACTCCGCCACTTTCCACTCCCCGTCCGCCTA